>NC_079903.1:23135369-23140265 GCF_024868665.1 Triplophysa rosa | reverse complement strand
CTCCCTCTCTCTCTCTGGAGTGTCTTTTTCTGTCTGTATATGGGGTGCAGGGCTGTTGTTACCATAGCAACCACAAGCATTGCAGTGGCTACTGAAGAAAGCGTCTCTCTCTCTCTGTCTGTCTCGTATGTTTCTGTGTTCTTATGATCCACAGTCTTTTATTTAATGACCTGAGGAAAGGAGATCCGTGTCGTCTCTGTTTATCTCAGTGTGCGCAGCAGCGGGATCTAAAGGCCACCGGTGTCGTCGGATCGGTCGGATGGTTTTATGGATGTGGAGGGTTAGTCATTGTGCTTATGTTTGTGTGTGCCTGCATGTGTATAGAATACCAGCAAGACATGAATTCTTTTGTGTTTGTGTATGTGCAGTGAACTATGACACACGGCCGTCATGTGTCCAGTCTCCCTGAGGCTAGAAACACAGAAGATGAGACGTGCTCCTCATCCTCCATCTGTCCACTGTGTCGTCATGGTTTCGATGTTCCTCTGATGCTGCCGTGTTCTCACACGCTGTGTGGCCGCTGTCTGACCGGAGGGGCGCGGCTGGACCGACATAAGGGCGGAGTTAGGGGCGTGTCCTCCACCTCTCGTTCAATCTGTGCCGTTCTCTGTCCGAACTGTCGTCACGGTGTCGAGCTGCCCTGCTTTGAATGGTCATCTGCTGTGACCTGTCTACCCTTTGACCCCACGGTGACCTGTGACCCTAAAGTGAAGGTGGAGACATTCATCGGTAACTTGCCTTAACCATTAACATACAGATAAACAAAATAATTATATTATTGACAAATATTTTTATTTCATGTGATTAATTATGTGACATTTCTGTCTTTTATCAACACTGTAAATAATGTATAATCCACATAAAATGTTTCCACATAAAATGTAAAAAAATGGAAACAGGTTTAAATGTATTTTTAAAATACTGTCAAAAAACTACAGAATTAAAATTACAGAAAAAGACTGTACATTTACAAGAAAACACCAGGGGATTGTATTTTTACAGGGAAAACCCGTTATTTTACAGTTTATTTCTGGCGCCTGGAGTTTATTTTTGAAATAAGGTGAAAAACTATGAAATTACAGAAGAAGACAACAAATTTACAAGAAAAACGGGAAAAACAAGTTAATATATATCCTTATATCCTATAATTTTACAGGGAAAAAAATATTTTACAGTATATTTCTGTTTTCCAGTTTACAACCATATTAGTCATGTTTTTTGTTTGTAAATCATTGTTTTGTCCTTTCATATTGTGTCTAATAACACCCGGTACCTGTAAATAAATCATTCTCATGGTGTACTGCGTTATAATGAAAAATCTAAATATTTCATAGTAAATATATTTCATAATGTAAAAATAATTAACTATAAATACTAAAGTAGAATAATTTCTAGTTATGCCAATGTGTTGAATATCTCTCTCTCTCTCTCTCTCTCTCTCTCTCTCTCTCTCTCTCTCTCTCTCTCCTGTAGATGGCAGTGTCGATCTTTCTGAAGAGGAAATGGAGCAATCTGTTTCAGGTAGGACTACCTTCAAGTGTATCAAGCCTTTACATGTGTACTGCATACTGCAGAGTATATACTGCTTACAGTATGTGAACAGTATGACGTGAGTTCCTGTCCCGTGGGCCGCTGTCCTGTAGGGTTCAGGTACATCACACCTGTCTGTAATTCTCAAAGAATCCAGAAGACCTTGTTTAGCTGCTTCATCTGACGAGAGAAACTCTACAGAATGTCATGATGTCACATGTCATCATAATGTTTCACGTTTCATTCGATGGAAGGTAGCCATTTATCATCTCATAAATATGCAGCATTTTCAAGTGAAGCCCATTGCATTATGGGAAACTGTTTTCCTTCCAGACTGTGCTCTGTTGGACAGATTTGGTTAAGGTATTTATTTGTGTAAATTAAAAAATTAACAAGAAATGCAAAATACAGTGTATCAGGGAATAACTCTTTCACAACGTGTAATTTTAACATAGGAATGAATCATTTATGTGGTTGATTGCTTTTTCTGCTGAAATTGTCATTACCGTAACGTCGGGCTGGGCGATATATATCGCGATTCACGCTTATCATACTTGTCTAAATCGATTCTGTGTTTAATGCACAGCTCTTCCGTGAACTACGGCTACGCTCGATCTAAAATCACTACGACATTGAGTCGTTTATAACGTGCATTAGAAAAAGCAACATTCGTCAAACATCATCACTATAAATATACGTTATTATCATGAAAATACCTGAAAAGGTTTGAAGAACAGCGATAGAATATCACTATTGGCATTTGCTAGTACTACTCGTTCTTCTTTTGTTCCCATATTCGCAGTTTCTGCGCAAGAGCGCCCTCTGGCTTTCGGATGTGGCGGCATTTAACCGTAATTCAGTGAGAAACAGAGACCAAGACTGTCACGATATATCGTGAAAATAAAATATTTTGATAAAATAATTGGATGTTCTTGAATTATTAACCAAAAATGACCAAAATAAATCATTGATAGAATATTTATGTAAAATAAAAATGGAGTGGCCATGACTGATAGTCTCATACTCTGAAACATTTTTAAAAGACTGTTTGAAAACACGCAAATGTATTTCAATTAAAATCTGCCAGTACCTTTACTTTAGATGTTTCTAGTTAAAAAGCTTCATATTCTCGAGCTTTATATTCGACTTTTTCATTCTCATTACTGATACAGGTAGTTTTCCACATTACATTTTTTACGTGTATTATATTTTACTGAAATATACTTCATTCATGTCTAATGATTGTCTAATGTCTAATTGATTAAGAGTTTTAGATGGTTACAGTAATGAGATTTTTTTCTGGTAAACAATCAAATTTGTGTTAAACTGTTTAATGCTTTTTAACACGTCATACCTTGTTGATAATGAATCAAAAGGAAATTTGTTGATTCAAGTGTTTTTAAGAAAATCATGTTTGACATCTTGAAGCCAAGATTTCGTGAAACACGCATGCAGAACAAAACATTTTGCCAGTTACTTTGTTTCTAAAATAATAAGTGTAAAGCATTTCCTAACATACGCTGTGTGTGCGTGTGCGTGCATTTCTCTAGGTCTAGTGTTCACTCTCGATGGCTCTGACCCGACCCTTGACCTCTCAAACTCCTCTCTCACGTTGACCTTTATGGGTCACACACTTTCAGCCGGTGACCGCAGCGCTGGTGAGTCGTGTCCGCTCCCTCAGGTGTGTGGAGGGGTGTCTATCTCCAGGGGACAGTACTACTGGGAGGTGGACGTCTGCAACAGCGCCCTCTACAGGATAGGTGAGAGAACTGCCGCTCTGTCTGTCATATTATACAGGTGTACGTGAACATTTCGATCAATACAAATAAAATGATGTGAGATTAATGACATTGACCGTGTTATTTGTGTGTCTGTGTTCTCAGGTGTGATCTCATCATCTGATGGTCGTGGCTGGTGGCTGGAGAGGCGTGGCTCCTCATGTCATGCTGTGTTTGATGGACGCCGGGAGCTCCTCCCCTCTGTGCCTCCTCAGCTGAAGACAGTGGGCGTGTTTCTGAATGTAGGCGGGGCTTCTTTAACTTTCCACAATTGTGTCACTCAAGAGTTTTTGGCCGCCATCCCCTCCCACTTCACCGTTCCCCTCCGTCCTGCTCTTCAGTTGGGCCAGGGAAAGCTGAAGCTCCGCCCCGGCCTGCCGCCACCCAATCACGTCTTTCTCGGGCATAACTCTGCCTATCGGGGTCCAGGAGGGGCGGGAACGAGGCGCTGGAGGAGGGACGTGGCGTTTGGGGCGGTGAAGGCGGTGATAGAGAAGTTTGAGGAGATGTCAGGTGGCTCAGACTCAGATTCTGGTCTCGTGTCTAGTTTCTGCTCCAGCTCAACTCTTGGCTCGCTGTCGGAGCCGGTGGAGAGTTCCGGTGGTGAAACGGCTCAGTAGAGTTTGATGGATGTTCACAAGAACAAAACAAGAGAGGGACGAAGACAAATTCTTTGGAACCAGAAAGCACATTTAATGTGTTACCGAGCGCTTCATTTATGAACAGAGACTGTGACCGAGCCAAAGCACTCCACTTCTCATTTCACACCAAGACCAAAGAGAACAAGGGTCACACACATCTGAGGTGTTGACTGTTTCTTCTTCACGTCTGGAGCTTGAATGCACCGAGTTGCTTTTGTTGTAAAAGCATCTGCCAAATGTAAAAATGTCAATCTTGCTCTTTAGAAATGCTTTGCAACATTGCATATTTATCACTGACTGTCTGTATGACTAATATTTATTTATGTCTTCTGATTAAATGTGATTAAAAACAGCACTGAATGAAAACCTACACTGTAAACAAAACATTTGTTTTTTTGTTGGCTCAACTTAATATTTTAAGGCAACCAGTTAACTTCTTTATTTTTTTTGTTAATTCAACTTAAAAATATTAGTTGACTCAATGAATTTGATGCAAACTGATATTTTTAAGTTGAATTCTATCAAAATTTTAAGGCAACCAGATGCATTTTTTTTTAAAGTTCAACCAACAATTACAGAGAGTTACACTCTCATTTCATTCTCTTCATTTCTTACTACGAGAAACATCTGAGACTAAGTTGATACTTAAATGAAACATCTGAGCAAATGTATCTCTCTTTTATGAACACAGGAGATATTTAATGCAGCACATGGAAACTGTCTACAAGTTTATATGTTTTTTATTATAATTTTTTAAGAGAATAGCTGACAGTCAATAATAGTGAAGTTTTCCTCAATATTTGCAAATTATTCATGTACAATATGTGCTCCAAAATGTTTAAAACTGTAAAAAAAAAAATGTAGAAATGTAACAAGTCTTGATCTAAAATCTATAAAATAACAGCCTCGGGTTGATGAGGATTTCTGGTTCCCAGAATGCTTTGCAT
>NC_079903.1:23127869-23130369 GCF_024868665.1 Triplophysa rosa | reverse complement strand
AGTTAAAGGAGTTAAGTTGAATTGCCGTGTACACTCAAGTTTGATTCTACTTAAAAATGATGCAAGGCAGCAACAAACTTTTGTTCTTCAGGTCAGTGTTTCAGTTTCTGGGTTCACTAAATCTACAGTAAATGCTTAAAGTCCCCGTGAACCGGAAGTTGCGATCGTCTTTACTTCCGTATGTTGACACATTTCCGAGGGAAAAGGAATTTTTAATTTAAAAAAAATTAGTGGGCGTGGTTTGCGTTTTTCATTGCGAATTGATTGGATGTGTTAAAACAGCTGTTGCGTTGATTTTGAAACGGTACTGGCAGCATGACATTGAAGGGGAGGAGTTAACGGATGCTCCACCCAAGCCGTCTAATTTACGTAATTTGAGATGGATAGTCATTTCAGGGCGGAAGTGCATTTTCAGCTTTAACTGAAGATTATGAGGGTAGATGAATTTTAAAATGAAAATGATATTTCGCTGCGATATTTCATGAAAAAAATAAGAAATGTCATTTTTAGTTTCACTGGGACTTTAAAGAGCAAGACTGTATAAGGGATTCTTAAGACCCCATTTGTCTCCAATTCATTGAATAAAATGATACCTGACCGTTATTGTAATTAACAAAAGTTTTAAAACTAAAAAATCCATTAGGACATTTATTTTGTGTTGCTACTTTTACTTTCAGCTTGCATGATAAAATATTTTGTGTATTATTTTAATATTCATTTTGTAAATGTCACGTTCTAACAGTAACAGTGTTATTGCAGACCCCAGAACTCTTGATGATGTAACGGGGTGAGCTGCGGTCACTCTCATTTCCTTCGCATTTCTCTCTTCATAGTCACATCACGGTTTACACGTGTGTCTCGCAGCGTGTTTAGCTTAACAATAAACTGTTTAATAGTCTGGCACTAAAGAGAGAATCTGGTGATCACGACCTCATTCCACACATGCAATAAACGCTTTCATGCCAAATCGACTCTCGTTCACTCTTCAAAACAAAGCAGATGAAAAGTTTCGATGAGAAATCGCGTTCGCTGCTTGTTATTGCTCTTCAGAAGCGATGTGATTCTGTGTCTGATCTGACGTTTGGGTTCATTTCAGGCTGTTCGTTCGGTGGACGCTTTTATTCTTTGGAGGACACGTGGCATCCAGACCTCGGCGAGCCGTTCGGAGTGATGCACTGCGTTATGTGTCACTGTGAGCCGGTAAGACATCACACACACGCGCACACACACAGAGTTGAGTTGTGTGTCGGTCAGTATCGTAAGCGTCTCTCTCTCTCTCTCTCTTTGAGCAGCAGAGGAGTCGGCGTGGTAAAGTGTTCGGGAAGGTGAGCTGCAAGAATATGAAGCAGGACTGTCCCGAACCGACCTGTGATGATCCCGTCCTGCTCCCGGGACACTGCTGTAAATCATGTCCAAAAGGTAACACACACACACACACATTCAGACAGATGTGCGAGTGTGTGTTTTTCTACAGCTGGTGACACTGAACAAATGGAAAGAGTGTTTTGGAATGTGGTAACAGTGTGTGAATAATGGAAACATTTGCCAGGATGTTTCCATCCTGACAAATGGATTTGCCAGAGGTGTTTCTCGTGGATGGACGGATGATGAATGACGGAGCGTTTGGATGATGTCGGAGCGGAGCCGGGCGGTCCGGGACTCATGTCTCATGTTAAACACTTGTTCACTATAATTCAGTCGAGCGATACGGCCGAGCAATACACCACACTTTGTTTTATATAGAGTCTGACACACTGAGGTTGCTGAACACTGACTCTATTATACGTTCTGGAGTGATGTCATTCTAAGGCTGTGGTTTCCGTGGTTACAGGTGACTCTGAGAGAAAAGAGGTGGAGTCTCTGTACGAGTTCTTTCATGAGAAAGACGACGACCTGCACAAATCTTACAATGACAGATCTTACATCAGTTCAGAGGACGTCAGCGCCAGAGACAGCAGGATGGGTAAGACACGTCTCTCTCTCTCTCTCTCTCTCTCTCTCTTTCTCTCACACTCCTGTCTGTCTTAAACACACATGCAGATTTTCACGCAGGATATGTTTTGTTTCCCTTCAGATTTTGTGGCATTATTGACATCTGTGGGTAACTCCTGGCTGCCGAGCTCAAGCGGTGTCGCACGAGCACGCTTTACACTCACGAAAACCAGCCTGACCTTCTCCATCACATACCAGAGGTAACACACACACGCACGCACGCACGCACGCACGCACGCACGCACGCACACGCACACACACACACACGTCTGGTTTATTATCTCCGTGGGGACAGTCCATAGGCGTAATGTTTTTATACTGTACAAACTGTATATTCTATCCCCTATCCCTAACCCTATCCCTAACCCTAAAGATCATAGAACACTTTTTGCATTTTTAGATTTGTAAAAAATATTGTTCTGTACAATTTATAAGCTTTTGTGCCCATGAGGACCTCAATTTTGGTCCCCACAGTGACACGAGTCCCCATGTGTTGTGTGTATTCAGG
>NC_079903.1:23086664-23125802 GCF_024868665.1 Triplophysa rosa | reverse complement strand
TCTCTGTCTTCAGAAGTGTAACTGTGTGTGTGTTCGTGTGCAGATCTGTGGAGTTTGGAAGAATCTGCCGAAGTTTCATTTGAGTCAGCTGGAGGCAGAACAGCTGCGTGTTTCCATGACGACCGATGACAACAGGAAGGAGGAGCTAGAAGGCAAAATCATTAAACACCGAGCTCTGTTTGCAGGTGTGTGTTTTATTTCACCATCAATTGTTCTTTACAGTTATTTGTTGAGATGTTAATTTTGTGCTGTTTGTCCGACAGAAACGTTCAGTGCCCTCCTCACACCTGAAGAGGTGCATTCTGGGATGGGCGGCATCGCCATGTTTACGCTCAGTGACACAGAAAACAATCTGCATTTCATCCTCATCCTGCAGGGACTCATTCCACACACCGAGAAATGTAAGAACACATACAAACACTTTAACTCATGCACACACACTGATATACACTTTAATTTTTTTTTTATTTGTAGCATCTGTGAGGGTTCCAGTGAGGGTGAAGCTCTCGTACCGTCAACATCTGCTGAGGGAAATACGGGCAAATATCTCTGCAGAGGTGAGACACACACGCACACACACACACACACACACACACACACACACACACACTGGGAATGTTTATTGAGGAACACACATGCTGTTTGTGTGTCTAGTCTGTAGATTCCAGACATTTCTTCAACTCTTATGAATGTTAAAACAGTCTCTCTCTCTCTGTGTGTGTGTGTAGGATTCAGACTTTGCTGAAGTTTTAGCGGATCTGAACAATCGGGAACTTTTCTGGTTGTCCCGCGGGCAGCTACAGATCGCCGTGGAAACCGAGGGTCCGAACAGCCGCGTGATCTCCGGATTCATTTCTGGCAAGACGTCATGTGACAGTGAGTGATTTCATGTATTTTACACATGCTGTCATACACATCACGGTCCGTCCGTTCGGGGATTTATGAAGTGTTCCATTACATCTTTGTGTCATCTGGAGGATTTACAAAGTCAGATTGCGATTGGCTGTCGTATTTAGGTCAGACATGTGCAGCGAAAGTTCAAATCTTGTCGGATCAGTTTTCATATTTTGTGTGTGTGTGACGTCCTCTTGTTTTTCTGCGTTTACCTGCCGCTCGGCTCTCGCTTGATTACATCATTCGTGACCTCTGACCCTGCGTGAGTTCATGGTTTCCAGCGCATGACAGAGATGGTTTCAGCTCTCGCATGCTAGAACGTCTCATGGATTTATTTTTCTTCGCTCTTTCACGCTCTCTGGCACACAAACGCACGTTTGAACTTCTCTTAAGCGGTTACATCATAACTTTCATGATTTAATTTGGAAAAATAAACTTCGGATGTTAGTGAAGGCTTTCCGTGTTCTTGATCGTTTTCCATCCACAACACATAAACGGGCTGTTTTTGCAGTCGATGTCTGGTTTAGGTGTGAAATCATCCGAGTTAATTGTCGGTTTTCTGCTAAGTCTCTGTTCTCTCTCAGCCCTTCAGAGCGTGATGTCCAGCGGTTCTGCTCTGTCTCCGGGGAAAACTGGCGGCGTCGGGTCGGCCGTCTTCACTCTCCATCAGAACGGCTCTCTGGACTATCAGGTGCTGGTGGCCGGTCTGAGCAGAGGTGTGGTCGGCGTGACGATCGAGATGAAGCCGCGGCGACGCAGCAAACGCAGAGTCCTGTACGACATCACGGGGGATTATTCCTCATCGGGTGAGAGGGGCGGCGGGCGTGCGGCGGGCGTCGCCGGCCGCGTGGAAGCGCGACACATTCACATGCTCCTGCAGAACGAACTGTTCATTAACATCGCCACGGCCGAGCAGCCGGAGGGAGAGTTACGCGGACAGATACGCACGCTGCCGTACAACGGACTGGACGCACGGAGACATGGTGAGATGTTTTTCAATGTTTATTTCCAAAACGAGATCACTCCGGTTTTTTTTGTGCGTTCGAATGAACATCAATCAAACCGCAGTTGGTTTGTTTTGATTTAAGCCATAATAACTCAAAAAAACACAGCTAACTAACACAATAAAAACATGATTTTTGAACAATTAAAAAACGCAGTTATCTCCTTTTGGAAAAAACTCTTCATTTGTACCGAAAACAAGTTTTAAACAAAGATCATATTTACACTCGGCTGTTTTTGCCTCTGCAGAACTTCCGGTTCCTCTGGCGGGTCAGTTCGTGTCTCCCGCGGTTCGGACCGGCGCCGCGGGACACGCGTGGATCTCTGTGGATGAACGGTGTCATCTTCACTACGAGATCATCGTGAACGGGCTGAGCAGGAGCGAAGACGCATCCATAAACGCCCACCTGCACGGATTGGCTGAGATCGGTGAGATGGACGACTCGGCCACCAATCACAAGAGACTTCTCACCGGCTTCTACGGTCAACAGGTAAACGAACCCAGAGCCGTTGAAAAACAGAGTTGCGACACACTTTGATCTTGGTTCATGGAGCTGTCAACCTATTTGAATGGATTTTAGCGGGACAGACAACAGCAAAAATATTTGAATAAATTTAGCTAAATATATGAGCACATTGTGTACACTGAATACTACGTTGACTACATTTATTGCAGCATTTTGTCTGGGGAGTGTTATGAATAGAAGATGTGTCCACCAACTCGTTAAAATGTATAAACATGCCGTTATTTCACCAATTGTACAGCAAATGCGTTTGGGAGATATTGAAATAAATGGGCTTAAGTGCAGCGTTTGGAACTATTGGTCACTCCATGACACACTGCAAAAAATGACATTCTTACGAAGCATTTTTGTATTGTTTTAAGTGAAAATATCTAAAACTTTTCAACTCAATATACAATTACTTGACAAGATATTTAGTCTTGTTTTATGAAAAAGAATGTAAGAATGAAGTAAGTTTATGGTAAAAACAAGCAAAAAAATCTGTCCATGGGGTGAGAAAAATAAACTTGAATTTAGTGTGACCTTTTTCCTCAAGTACCTAACTCAAGTTTATTTTTCTCACCCCATGGACAGATTTTTTTGCTTGTTTTTACCATAAACTTACTTCATTCTTTTTCATAAAACAAGTCTAAATATCTTGGGTCACTTTTCTTGTCAAGTAAATTGTATTTTGTTTTAAGAATGTTTAGATATTTGTACTACAAAACAAGACAAAGACACTTAGTCTTTGAACACTTTGAATACTTCCGCGTTCCATTCTTGAGGAGTCCACTGCGAGCCGTGTGCGTGATGTTCACCCTCAAAGAAACACGCGTGCGGGTCTCACGTCTATGTGAGTGTCGCAACTCTGTTTTTCAACGGCTCTGAACTAACTGAAACCGAAATGAAAACAACAGCAGTTTTTAATGTAAACCAGGAGATTGCACAAAAAAACAAAGTGTGTTTTATCTGTCGAACACAATTCTGCTGGTGTTTATTCACATGCTCTCTCTCTCTCTCTCTCTCTCTCTCTCTCTCTCTCTTAGGCTCAGGGTGTGTTGAAGGATTTAAGTCTGGAGTTATTGAGGCATTTAGATGAGGGTAAAGCTTATATTCAAGTCAGCACCAAAATGAACCCCAGAGGAGAAATACGAGGACTGGTGAGCGCGCACAAACGCACACACACACTTCTGTTGTTAATCGAAACATCCTTACTTCATTTTCTAAATCACTTTGTAAATTAGATGCATGGAACCTTCTGGAAATCATGACTCATGTTTCGTTGTTTGAAATCTTCTGCGTGTTAAACCGATGTCTCCGCGTCTCCAGATTCATGTTCCAAACAGCTGTGAGTTCCGTTCCCGCATTGAGGTCGTGGAGGAGGCGGAGTTTGATGACCTCGTGTTCGTCGGCGACCCGGCGGAGGTGAAGAAAGACCCGCACGCGTGTTTCTTTGAGGGAGAACATCACGCACACGGCTCGCAGTGGACTCCTCAATACAACAACTGCTTCACCTGCACCTGCCAGGTAACACACGCACACACACGCGCGCGCGCGCACACACACACACGCGCGCGCACACACACACACACACACACACACGCACAGGCTTTGGTTGACTATCCCCGTGGGGACAGTCCATAGGCGTAATGTTTTTATACTGTACAAACTGTATATTCTATCCCCTATCCCTAACCCTATCCCTAAACCTAAAGATCATAGAACACTTTTTGCATTTTTAGATTTGTAAAAAATATTGTTCTGTACAATTTATTAGCTTTTGTGCCCATGAGGACCTCAATTTTGGTCCCCACGGTGACACGAGTCCCCATGTGTTGGTGTGTATTCAGGTTTAGGTCCCCACCGGGATATACAAACATGAACACATACACACACTCACACTGATGTGTCGGTCTCATCTGGATCAGGTGTGTGTTCATTCTACATACTCTTTTTATCTCTCGTGCAGAAGAAAACAGTGATCTGTGATCCGGTGATCTGTCCCGTCCTCTCGTGTCCTCACACGATTCAGCCTGAAGATCAATGCTGTCCCGTCTGTGACGGTGAGTCTTGGAACTGGAAAAAACACGTTTAAATAATACAAAAAATTAAGTTAAAGATATAATCTCTGAAAATAATATAATCAAATAAAAATACTAAAATATTATAATCAAATAAATGTATGGATCCTTAGAAATTTTTACTAGAAAACATGACAAAAACTGATCAAGAAAGAAGAAAACATGTTTACATTTTCAGTTCTCATGTTTTTAATTCTGAGCATTTCTTTGGTCATTTCTGTTGCTTATTTTAGGTTTATTTATTTATTTTCAATGAATAATTGTAGTGCCTGTATAATATAAGGCGGTGTATTTGGAAAAACACGTTTCATTGGTTTTAGTGAATGATAATTAGGTTTGATTTTTCTCTACAGAAAAGAAAGAATCCAAAGAGAAAGCTGCAGCAGAGAAAGTGGAGGAGAATCCAGAAGGTGAGTTTTTCTAGTTGTGTTGTGATACCCACAACATTGTGACATTGTGTTGTTATTGTGTGTGTAATAGAATTATTAATATGAAGTTCTTCTCCGTGATTTCAGGATGTTATTTTGAAGGCGATCAGAAGATGCACGCTCCTGGAACCACATGGCATCCGTTCGTCCCTCCGTTCGGGTACATCAAGTGTGCGGTGTGCACCTGCAAGGTGAGTTGATGATGAAATGATTGAACACGACACGCGCTTCAGTTTTCACGAGTATTAGCAGCTGACGCCGTGTCTCTGTGTCTGTCTCAGGGCTCCACGGGTGAAGTTCACTGTGAGAAGGTGACCTGTCCGGCCCTCACCTGCGCCCGACCAATCAGACACAACCCTTCCGACTGCTGTAAGGAGTGTCCCGCTGAGGACACGCCCCTCCCGGAAGATGATGAAATGATGCAGGCGGATGGAACGAGACACTGCAAGTTTGGCAAAAACTATTATCAGAACAGCGAGTATTGGCACCCGAGCGTGCCGCTGGTGGGGGAGATGAAGTGCATCACCTGCTGGTGTGATGTGAGTATACACAAACAAACACAAGAGCATCTTAGGACTTAACTAACAATTCAATTTATTTTATATAGAGCTTTTCACAACGTGCAATTGTTCCAAAGCAGCTTTACAGGAGAAAATCAGAAAAACACAGAGAAGGTCAAACACAGCGCAGCATGTGGTGTTTATAGAACAAGCAAGATCATTCTAATAAATAATATCTAATATCAGCGGTCTCCCGGTGAGCAAACCAACACGACCCCCCAAAATCCAATGATGAATAAATGGAGAAGAAACCTCGGGAGAAACCAGACTCAGCCGGGAGGACCAGATCTCCTCAGACGCGTCACAGCTGCACTCAATGACTTTCATTCAAACTTACTGAGGAAATGTTTATGAAGAACAGGGAGAGCTTATTAGTTGTGATTTGGGAAGTTTCATTTGTTGAAAGTCTTTAGGTCTAATTTTGGTCTAATTAACATGATTCTCTTCATCGCAGCACGGAGTGACGAAATGTCAAAGGAAACAGTGTCCGCTGTTGACCTGTGATCACCCCATTCGACGGGAGGCTCAGTGCTGTCCCGAGTGCATAGGTAAGAGCTTTTCGCATTTAAAATGATCACATTCACATTTAATGACTTCATCAGCTAATTGACTTGTGCACGTTTGTTTCACAGAAGACTTCATGGAGAAAGAAGAGATGCTGAAGAAAGCTGAAAAGAAGAAAAGCTGGAGACACTGACGGGGTTTTCTCAACGTTCACTATCCTCCTGCTCCCCAGATCAGGTCGAGTCGGACACAAGTCGAGCGACGGACGCCTGTCGAAACACACCAGCATGAGGATACAGAGAGGAGATCCAGAACAAAAGGAGAGAGAGAGAGAGAGAGAGAGAGAGAGAGAGAGAGAGAAACAAGATCTCGGAGGAGAATTTCAGCCGTCTGAATTTGACTTTGGCTGATTTTCTCACGCTTGTATACAAAAAAAAACAAAAGCTCGTCAACAAACGAACACCGTCCGCATGACACTCGAAATTCAGCCAATCAGAAGGACTGTTGCCGTGCGTCTGATTGGTGATTTGCTGTTCACTGATGTCAGGTGCGTTTCTATGGTTACTGGTGTGTGTGATATTTCTTTTCTGCATTTTGATGATTACTATGAATAATGTTTGTATTGCATATTTATTAATGAATGAATAAACAATAAAGTCTTTAAAAATGTATTTCATTAAAGCACCTTGTGTTGTGTTTTTGTAACTGGATGCAAACACATTGGTCAAGTGAGAATGTTATTGCTCAGACGTTTCTCTTTTATAGCTCAGGAGACCTGATGGATGTTCTCATTTGTGTTTTATTTAAGTATCGACTTAATTACACTCTGGTTTGATTTGGTTTGAAGCGAATTTAGGAGAAACATCTGAGATTGTGTAACACATGAGAGTCTGGAGGTGTAAATGAATGTAGATTGTCGAGGTGAAATAATCTGGATTTGAGTCAATGTGATGAGAAATGTTTGAGTTCGTATCGAGATCTTCAGTAATATTGACTTTGATCACAGACGAGACGAATCTGAGCTCAGTTTGACACGTCGTTGACGTCTCTTCTCAAACTCTCATGACGTTTATGAAACATCTGAGACGCACATGAGACTCAAGCAAAAGTTTCCATTTGTTCTCTGTTTAATCTCGCTGACGTCTGGGAGAAATAATTGAGATATTAAAGGGCAACAAAAACACTCCATTCAAGCGTGTGCCAACAGTCACAGATATACGTGCACTTGCTGTGTGTGTTTGTGTTACAGGTGGTCACATCTGCAGGAACCCCAGACGACAGGAATGTAGAGGTCAAAGGTCAAAAATGTGTTCTGCTCCGGTGCACGGTGCGTGTTAATGTAAGACATCTGTACGCTGCACAAGAGAGAGAGAGAGACGAGTGATTTCAAACAAAAGAAGCAGGAGATCATGAAGAGAGGTAAAGTGTTCCTCTGTCACTCAGCAGAACAGCGGTTTCAAGTCGGACTGTGACATGTGGCCCTGTGCTGGTCATCGCCCGTCTTTTCTCTGCCAAGTGAACGTTTCTCATCACAGAACCAGACTGGATCAGTTTTCTCAACATGACTTTGACTCATTCCAGGTGTCTCACTTCAGAGAAAACTCGGCGAACGGGAAAAAGCAGCTAATCCCATTTGAACAAAACTTCCCTTTCAAACTTCTCTCTGCACTTCTCCGTTCTCTTCTCCTCTGTGCTTCACCTTCAGAGAACATTTGCTGCTCTGACTGTGATCTGAACGGTCCAGAATATAGCGGCATCTAGCGGTGAGGTTGAGAATCGCATCCAACGGCTAACTCCACCCCTCCCATTCGAAGCACTACGGTGGCTGACACAGGACTAAGATGTAGTCACGTTTTCGCTTCTTTGCCAAATGAGATGACGTATTTACTTGATTTCTTATAAAATACACACGTGATTCTTTAAGTCTGTGGGATTTTGTTTTAGTCTGTCTTCTATTCTAGCATCACTTGGACGTTTTTGTAATTTGGTGGAAACATCACCCATTCGAGAGCACAAAACGCAGAGATGACTGACAGCATGAGATGGACACACAGCCCAGTATCTCTAAACATATCACATTTGATCTCTGAAATATTGTCAATTTCCTGAAATGATTATTTAAAGTCCCCAAGAACCGGAAGTTGCGATCGTTTTTTCTTCCGTATTTTGACGCATTTCCGAGTGAAATGGAATTTCTAATGAGAAAAACAGTGGGTGTTTTGTCTTTTTCTGCGATTTGATTGGATGTGTAAAAACAGCCGTTGCATTTTGAAATGGAACTGGCAGCAGACTGACGGTTGAAGGGGAGGAGTTAACGGATGCTCCGCCCAAGCCGTCTAACATACGTCATTTAAGATGGACAGTCATTACAGGAAGGAAGTGCATTTTCAGATTTTAATTGAAGATTATGAGGGCACACAAATTTTAAAAAGAGAAAGACCCACATTGATAAGCTATTTACAATAAACGCTGCAATATTTCATGAAAAAATAAGATGTCATTTTTTATTTCACTGGGACTTTAAAACCTGAATACACATGTAACACTACCTGTGAGCGTCTCACTGATATGTTTGAGATTCAGAGAACAGCGCCCCAAAAACATCCTCTGAATGTGAATGAGGTTGAGATTTACAGGCCGATATAAAAACTAGAGCTGATGGAAAATCTTCATAATAAAACACCAGCGTGTGTGTTCACGTGTTTGTGTAATAACAGAGTTGAGCGCAGAACCTGATTACAGTATTTCTGAGATGATTTGACAAGACCTGGAAATGTTTCTGCTTTTATCACACAGCCCATCAGTTCTTTGAAACAGGAGATGAACCATGACACATTTACACAGAACCTATGAGAATCTCTCACAGCTCAGAGTTGTGTTTGTGTTTTCTGAAGATATCTTGCTGTGTAATGTTCCTGTTGTTTTGGGTATACGAGTTAAAACAGGAGTGGACGTGAGATGTTCAGAGATCTGTTCTTCATCTACAGTAAAAGCGCGTAAATCTGTGTTCTACTCCTACATTCTGTTGACCATAAAAACAAAACATTTCACTTCTTCCTGAAATAAAAAATCAATACATAACAGTGTGTATGTGTGTGTGTTTACCTGTAAACGTGTGAGAATAAACTCTATAAAAGTTTATTTCCATGAAATGTTTATGAGCTCGAGGTGACCGACGCCGTGGGACGATTCTCATGAACTCACGATCATGTGTGTGAATTAAAAATGTCAGTGTAAGATTTGATTTGATGTCGGGGGAAGAGGGCAGATTCAGATTCATATGTTCTTTTACATTTCAGAATGAAAGAGATTGTGTACGGTACGAGTACAGTTTTCTCTTGACCGTAAGTGATGAGACCACCCATCATCCCACCCCAAATGCCACTGTATCACAATATTAAAGATGAACTGATTTGAGCTAGAACTGTATGATCATTTCTGAGTACTGGAGAACACTTACAGTATGCTCATTTCTAGTCTTTAGTGGGTGGAGTTTCTCTCCGTAAGCCCCGCCTCAAGTTTAACTCATCTCAAACTTCTTCCACACATAAAAACACAAATGTTGCTACAGAGCCACATCGATCAACACACACTGAAGCAAGGCCTGGCGTGGTGTGACCTCTCCTCTGTGTGTGTGTGTGTGTGTGTGTGACTTACAGTCATCATGGCTGTGGACAGAAGTGATCAGAATGTTCTTCACTATGAACACACCCAGGTAAGTGTTTCATGTTTATCATGCTTTTATTGAAGCCGTCAATCACATGAGAATCTGTGTGATTGTGTCAGTAATGCATGTCTGTCTGTCAAACCGTTTCAGATTTATTAGAAACTGCTAACAAAAACAGAATTTATGTGAACTTTTAAAGAAAATAACGATTTAAAATGTCAATTAATCATAAATCTGCTGCGAAATGAGAATGTTATTGAGCTTTTTATGCATTAAAACGGCAGCTTCCCCGTTAACTTGTACGTGTTGAAAGCAGGGGCGTAAATCTCATTTAACAGTGGGGGGGGCAATAAACATAACATTTCTCAAGAGCAATTTTTGGAGGGGACACAAATAATACAGTGAAAATTGTATTAACAAAGCGACAATATGTGTTAGGTTCATAGGTTTATCATGTAGACTTGCAGTCATATTATAACTGTAAGACAAGTGAACGCCGAATAAAGCTGTTTCCATTTCCATTTGTTTTGTCTCTGTTGTCAAGACAGGAAACAAGTATAAAACACACTGTCCATGATACTACATGTTAACAATGAGTTACTTTTTAAACACTTTTTAAATTTGATCCTGATTTATACCGCAACATCGTCTGACAGAGTCACCATACATCTACATTAAAGAGTGGCGGTTATTTTCCCATGTAGTGCACTGCCTCCGCCAACAAACTATGTGTACAGATGTACTATGTTCATGTTCATGTTCGTGTAATCAAACAGTCAGTAACAGTGACAGATGCTTAAATTCTGTGTTGTACTCGATGATGAATCGTCATGTTTCAGTCAACTGAATGTTTACTTTATCCGCCGCGCACACGCTGCACAAAATAGATGCTGAGAAAAAGACCTTTTCCAACGGAATGAAAGCTGTGCACCTTTTGTGGACCAAAGGGGTCTGAAATTCGCTAAATACAGTGCCAAAGTCACTAAATGGCTAATTGTGGCCGTTAATGTTAACATTATGCCAGATCGGCACAAATAAAACAATGCATGGGAAAAGGCTTCGGCGTGTTAGTTGCACTGTGTGACGCACTATGCTCCAAGATTGTAACGTTTTCATCGCTAACACAGCAGATTCGTGGAAAAGTACATCAGTAATCAGCCTTTTTTTGTCACAACTAATTTATTAATAAATCAGCATCAACTACATTAAAGAGAATCACTTAATTTAACGTGAATAAAACAGCCTTCTTACTGGAGTTCAGCAACCACTGCTGAACTGAGCCTCACACCTGACTTATGTGTGTAGGTGAGATGGACGGGAGAGCAGACAGTGGGCCAAACCACTGAGGTTTGTATTTTTTTCTAATTACACAATTAGTTTAGGAATACATAAATATATTTAGCACAATAGACAGTGCGATTTTTAATGATTTGGGGGGGGACAACCCTCTCCCCCCCGGGATTTACGCCCCTGGTACGGACAGTTGACTGATCCAATATGGCGCCGCGCGGAAGGCGCGTGACTTTACGCGGCGATGCGCAGACCAATCAAAGTATCGCGAGAGTGCGATTTCCATAAGGTAATTTTCTCGCGGTTATGGCGATCGATCGGTCTCGCAAAGCAGTCAAACACAGCGCATACATTCGGTTTGACCTTTGAGTAAAGCTCGATATTAGTAGATTCAGTTGAAATGCGATGTTCTTGCGTCAAAGCTGGAGTTTATTCCGCTGCAGTGAAAACTGACTCACTGCGACGAACGATGGCTTCCAAAACACAACGTTTTAGTGGACAGTTCACCACACAATAATAAAGACATGTTTTAATTACTCACCACAGTGTGCTTCTTGTGCAGTGGTTGTGGGTTGAGAATCTCATAACATCGCAAAGGTACGCCCATTAACGCTTGTGCTGATGTACAGTAGAGCTTCAGTAAACATGATATGTTTTTGTAAATATTTCAAGGCGTTTGTTTGTGAATGTATATGTTTCTTAGGAAGAGTCGGCTCCACTGCGAGAAGACGCGCGTCACCGACGCTACACGTCTGAACGCAGCGCGTCACTCAAAGTGCAGGAATATGAGAAGGGACGAGGCGTCAGGCGTCAGAGGCGTGAGTCAAATCACAAACATCAGTCATTATTGTTTTTACATCAATACCGACAGAAGAGATGTTTTTGTCTTTTAGAATTCTCTCTCTCATCGCTGGGCTACGTACAAATAGTGCAAATATTAATACAAAGAGAAAGAAAGAATGTAAAAAGTAAATTGGTAATAATAATGTAAAATAGAAAGTAAAATGTACCCATGTAGTGCAAAGTTAAAGTGAATTAGTAATTATATGAAAACAGATACAGTTTAAACGGAGATTTACAAAAGCAAAGTATCAAAACCAATGCATTGCTGAACGATGCAGTGGTGCATTATGGGTAACATGTTCTGTGTTTGTGTGGGCCTGCGATAAGACATTATGGGTAACGTGTTCTGTGTTTGTGTAGCGTGGGCCGTGTGCTGTCGTCGGGTGTTCTTGTCATGGATGGGGGCGGACTGGATCTTTCTCATGTTGTTGGGAGTTTCTCTGGCACTCATCAGCTTCCTCATGGATGTCTTCATTTTCCTCTTCACAGACGGTCAGTGTGCGTGCGTGCGTGCGTGTACTTACCATGTTTTAATCCACAATTCAACAATTCCATTGCTTTTGTATTCCTTTAATGCTTTCTCTCTGTCTCTCTCTCTCAGCACACAGGTTTCTCTATCATCTCTCGGAGAGTAACGTGATGTTGCAGTATTTGACGTGGATCTCCTTCCCTCTGCTGCTCATGCTGTTCGCTGCAGGTCTCACACAGATGCTGGCACCTCAGGCCTCTGGTGAGACACACATCTCCTCTCGTTCAAAAGTCTTGTGTTGTTTGCCACAGTTGTCTCACTGGGTGATGTGTATTTGGTTTGTCTGTCATTCTTGATTGTGGTTCAGGCTCTGGTATTCCCGAGACAAAGATCATCCTCAGAGGAGTGATAATGAAAGAATATCTCACTCTGAAAACATTAGTGGTTAAAGTCATCAGTCTCATCTGTGTGCTGGGGAGTGAACTGCCTGTGGGCAAAGAGGTGAACACAAACACATCACAACTCTTTACAATATTACATATTCAACGGAAGTTAGCAATGCAAGAGTTTTGATTCCAGTTTGTATAGCAGAATTGACAGAAGTTCAGATCAAGACTGTACATGTACTACTGTACACATTTGATTTCATGTGGATCATCGATTCGTGACTTTGTCTGTTGTAGTTTGTTCTTGTGTTTTGCTGATGATGAATGTGTGTTTGTGTCTTAAAGGGGCCGTTCGTGCACTTTGGTGCTTTGTGCGCCGCTCTCCTCTGTAAATTCATGTCTTTCTTCAGTGATGTTTATAAGGTACATGAAAGACGTATTGTGTGCGTCATATGAAGGACAAGTTTTCTTGTTTATATGAAACTGTAGATGTCGATGGCTGAGAAAATGTGTTTGTTGAACAGAATGAGGCCAGAAACTTGGAGCTCCTCACCGCTGGATGTGCTGTCGGGATCGGCTGCTGTTTCGCTGCTCCTGTCGGAGGTCAGAGACCGTATGCTTGTGTCTGTGTGTGCTGGAACAACATCTTCTTTACTGCAAAACTATCTGAAATCATTGATCAATTCGTTTGCCAGTCAGAAGCCTAATGTTTGTTGTTCAATCATGTTATAATATTGTGTCAATTGTTTGTGTGTGTGTGTTTCAGGTGTGTTGTTCAGCATCGAGGTGACGTCTGTGTTTTTTGCGGTGAGAAACTACTGGCGAGGGTTAATGTCTGCTGTGTTTGGTATTCTCATCTTCAGACTGCTGGCAGTGTGGAACAAAGAGGAGGGTACGGATTCACAATATTATGTCGTGGTGAAAAAATCTTACACGCTTAATCCTGATGGTCAAACAGATTCTCTCCGTTGAATTTCAAAAGGCTAATAATTACATTGAAACTGTGAAACATCAGTATTCATCACAAAACATTCTGTTGTTTTCAGCAACATCTCTAAGATTAGAAGCAGTAGTTTTGTGAATGATATTAAGACAAACAGTCAAAGCCGATTCTTCCTGTACACAGACTAAGCAGGTTGCGTAGGGCCCCTGCACTACCAGGGGCCCCTTGCGTACCGAATCAAAAACACTAAAATGTAAACAAGACGCTATTTAATTAACTTGCGGATTCAACTTTAGAGGAATCATTTGGAAATGTCCTTTTTAATACTACATTTATTTCATTACTGTTACATACTCGGATATCATGCAGTGGGCGGCAGGTAATGACATGCGTGTCTTTACAAATGACCATGACTTTAAAGCAACATTTGTTTAGATGTTTACAGAGTTGGTTGTGTTGCACATCATAGAAAACAATGTTAGCAACTGTTAGTTATTACAGTAGAGAAAACTAGTTCTTTTTGAGCTTTTTAACGCTATTTTGAGCTATCCGTCTGGGCAGAGAAAAACATGGCAACAACCACGCGAAGCGAAAGAACAAGCAAGCATGTGTTTTTGTACTATTTTTAAGTTTTGTTTGGTTTTGCCAAATTGTGCAATGAATTACTAAAAAAACAATTCTCCAGTACAGATTTACACATTCAGTATTTGTCCACTCACTGTATTTGGTTTGCTCATGATAGGCCCTAATATGTCATTTTTAGTTTGTGTAATCACATTTAGAGAATTATTGATGTGTTTTCGTATGCTTAGCGTTTTTGAGAAAACTGTATTTATCATGCTTAATTTGTGTTAGTAAATCACTCATTTGGTAGTAAAACACAGCGTTTGCTAGATGGTCCCAGAGCCACGCGTTAGGTCAATCAACATTTTTATTTAATTTTATTCTTAATTGTTTAAGTATAAAATGAACCCCCAGTTTAATGTTTTTTTTTCTTTCAGTCTTCATTCGTTAAAGTGTGTTAATTGAGTTATTTTTTATTTCTTTTAGTTTACAGTTATGTTTAGGCCTATATCTAATTTTAATTATTTGTACAAGGGCCCCTCGAGACGTCTAGCATCTGCACTGCAAACAGTGAAGAGACTCTTTCTGTTTAGATGTTTTCTTATAAAATAAGACAGAAAAACTGCAAATGACCATGGTATAAGAGGGATAATCCACGGCTAGCCGTGCATTAAAGAATTTTAATGCTCTTTGTGGAGGCAACCACCCTCTGATTTGTGTAGTTCATGGAAAATCAAATGATTTTAATGCACGACCCTTACTTTATCCGTAACACATGAGTCTCTCTCTCTCTCTCTCTCTCTCTCTCTCTCTCTCTCTCTCTCTCCCTCAGAGACGATCATGGCTCTTTTTCCAACAAAGTTCAGGCTTGAGTATCCCTTTGACCTTCAGGAGCTTCCAGCGTTTGCTGTTATGGGGTCAGTTCAGCGATCTCTTTATCAACTTTAATATTTCACAAAGAGAGTAAAGGTGTCTTTTTCAGTAAAGTTAAAAGTTTATTATTATTTTAAATCACATTTTTACCCTCACATGTTTAAATGGTCATGTGATGCAGAAGTCTCGTGTAGTTTCTCTTGTATAACATGACATCATAAACTGTATTCTAAATGATCTGATGTTCACAATACGCTTGTGTTGTGTTGTGTGTGTTGCTTTAATATCACTGACAAGAAATAAACACATCATATCATAAAGATCATATACTAAACCTTCATTTAAAAACGTCAAAAGCTCGACAAATAAAACTGTAACTACACAGATCTTGTATTTCTTTATCACACAAACTCTCTCTGTCTCTCTCTCTCTTTCTCTCTCTCTGTTTATCTCTCTCTCTCTCTGTATAGAATAGTATGTGGCTTTGGTGGAGCTTTATTTGTGTATTTAAATGGACAGATTGCTCTATTTGTGAAGAAACAGAAAGCAATGAAGAACTTCCTCCTGACAAAGTTAGTGTCCTGTGTGTGTTTGTGTGATATAATAATGAAGTCTGATCTGAAGTCTGTATTTACACAACAAGATAAACATGTGAATGCGTGTGTTTGTAGCTGTTTCATTTACTCTGGTCTGGTGTCAGTGTTCATATCAACACTCACTTTCCCTCCGGGCTTTGGACAGTTCATGGCTGGACAGGTAACGCACGCACACACACACGCACGCACAGACACGCACACACGCACACACACACACACGCACGCAAGCACGCACACACACGCACGCACGCACGCACACACACACACACACACGCACACACATGTATGTTTTATTATGTCCGTGGGGACAGTCCATAGGCGTAATGTTTTTATACTGTACAAACTGTATATTCTATCCCCTATCCCTAACCCTATCCCTAAACCTAAAGATCATAGAACACTTTTTGCATTTTTAGATTTATAAAAATGATCGTTCTGTACGATTTATAAGCTTTTTTGACGAGTCCCCATGAGTTGGTGTGTATTCAGTTAAATCACTCTATATCACTACAGAAAAGAAAGTATTGAAGTAAATGCACATTCAGCGTTTGACCTTGTCAATCAGAAATCAAAGGTTTGAAAACAGATTCATGTGTGACATCACTTCCTCCTCATAGCTTACACAAAGAGATTCCTTGATTTCATTTTTTGACAACCGCACGTGGTCAAGAGAAGGAATCGTAGAAGATTTTCATCCGGATGATCATTTATCTGCCTGGAAGCATCCACAGGCCAACGTCTTTATAATCCTGAGTGTGTTTGTCTTCATGAAGGTGAACACACACACACACACACACACACACACACACACACACACACACACACACACACACACACACACACACACACGATCATTTCAGAGAGGAAGAACGATTATGAGTCATCTTTAACAGATGTTTTGATTGTTGTAATTCAGTGTGTGTCATGTTTGTCGTTCTGTTGTGTAGTTCTGGATGTCGGCTCTGTCCATAACGCTTCCCATCCCGGCCGGTTCATTTGTTCCTGTGTTTGTTATTGGTAAGTGTGATTTTTTTTCCTTCTCGCAACATTAAAAGTGGTCTGTGATGTAATGCACATGTGTGCGTTTCAGGTGCCGCGTTCGGCCGTCTGGTGGGTGAAGGAATGGCCACGTTGTTTCCGGATGGTTTTGAAACGGAAGACGCCGTCCATCCCATAATTCCTGGAGCTTACGCCGTCGTGGGTGAGATGCTCAGAATCACGTCTGACCTCAGGTGTGTGACCTCAGAAACGTCTCTTCATCCACCTGCCGTTTGTTTGCAGGCGCTGCGGCGCTGACGGCGGGCATCACTCACACCATCTCCACCGCCGTGATCATGATAGAGCTGACGGGTCAGATCAGATACGGCCTGCCCATCCTCATCGCTGTCATACTCTCCAACATCATCTCACAAAACCTCCAGCCGTCCATCTACGACTCCATCATCCGCCTCAAAAAACTGCCGTACCTGCCCGAGCTCGGCTGGGGTCACCAGGAGTGAGTCGCTGTCTCTCTCTCTCTCCCCGCCGATCGGTCCAATCAGAGACTTGCTCCTTGATCATAGATCAAAGTGTGTCAAGGAGACGTGCACTGTCACGGAAGAAGTGGAATATGTTTAATATTAAGGATGGTGGTTTCTCTCTCTCTGTAGGAAGTATAATCTTCATGTGGGGGACTTTATGGTGAGAGACGTTCGGTACATCACTCTGAAGTCCACCTACAGAGATCTGCTCAAGATCCTCCGGACGGGAAAACTTAAGAAGCTGCCGCTGGTGAAATCTGAAGGTACACACAAGCGATACTGTTACACACACGCAAAAGAAAAGAGAAAAAGATCTTTATAATATCTCTTTGTGCGTCTCTCAGACTCTATGGTCTTGTTGGGATATGTTGAGCGTGCTCAGATACGCACACTCCTACAGCAGCACGCTCAGCACCTGCGAGAGCTAGTGGACGAAGAGAGACGACACGCGTCTGAGGTCAGCCGTGAGGTTCACTTCCAGGTCAGACGCTCAACACGTGTTTTAATGCTGCGCCTCTGAACTGACCTCAGTTGACCTCTGCCTGAAAACTGTTTCTGCGTCCTTCACAAAGTGTAATGATGACGTTGTGGTGATGTGTGTGTGTTACACAATGCTTTTAAAAGTTGGGTTTCACGTTGCTTTTACTGTTTCTTCATGAAAAATCATGAAGTTTAACATGCTGAATATGAAAATCACATTTAGTTTTTGACCATCGACGAAAAAAACCTGACAAACATTTAGACATTGTGGTATTATTACTCGTGCACAGAAATGACAATGTGCTGGCATAACACTGAGTGTTACTAAAAATGAGTCGTCCAAAACTTTAGAAGTGTACATTTGATTGTTTTTTTGTCTTTTATGACTAATGCTGTCCTCACGAACCAGACGTAGTCACCCATCATCGCTTCATCCCACCTTCCCTGTACAGACATTTCTAGAATTTTCTCACAGTGACAATTGGAAAATAATTTAAAAAATATGTGAAAATTTGTACGTTTTTTGTTTATTTGCAATATACCGATAAATCATAATTAATGAGCTCAAAATTGACTTGAGCTAAATAAATAAATATGACCACAATAATTAACACCACACAACTGTACAAGAACTACGCTGCAAAAAAAGACGTTCTTACTGAGCATTTTGTTTTGTTTTCTAATAAAAAAGATCTACAAATTCTTGAATCAAGATATATTTACTTGACAAGGAAAGTGACCGAAGATATTTTGCTTTGTTTCATGAAAGAAAACGTATCAGTTAAGACAGTTTATGTTTAAAACAAGCAAAAAAATCTGCCAATGGGGTAACTCAATTTTACAATTTTCATTGTTACGAAGCAGCTGTACATGAGACATATTGACTCCAATAGTAGGAAAAATGACTTTATCATTTGCTTTGTTCTGTTGAACACAGAAGAAGACATTCTGAAGAATGAAGGACAGCAAACAGTTCTGGGCCACTTTTAACTACCATTGTTGATTTAAGAATTTGAGATCTTTTTACTAGAAAACAGGACTAAATGGTAGTAAAGAAAAGATTCTTTTGCAGTGTATGAAAAGGTCGGGCGAAGCAACAGTTTGTTTCACTGTGTTCTAGAGGTCCTCTGAGGAATCTTCAGGCTCGTCTGCTCCTCCTAAACCAGCTCTGAAGAGATCACCCGTCACTGAGACGGACACAGACCTTCATAAGAGTAAACGCACGCTTACACAAACACGCATCACCTCATGCGACCTGCCATTTGTTCTGAAAGATCGAATTGATTTCACGTCAGCATGATTTCAGTGGATTTCTACAGCTGTCCAGTCTTGAATATGAAATGAAATATTCTGTTCTGTTTTTTACAATAATGTGCTCAGATGTTAGAGCAGAACCAGTATTTTATTATTATGACAACACCCCAACTCACAATATTCAGCTTGTCCTGCAGTAAACATGGTGGTAGGAGTGTTCTCTCTCTTCCAGAGTTCAGCATAAAGAATCTGTTCTGCGGTGACACTCAGAGCGTCATGATAGAGGTGAGCGTTCACACACACACGAATGATGTTTGGTTACTACAGTCAAGTTTAGTTACTAGGGATGTAACGATTGACTCAGCTCAGGGTGCGATGCCATTCATGATCTCACGATGCCATTCATTTTTACAAAATGAGTTAAAACAAATTAGAAATGAACAACTGCCCTTTTATTATTTCTCAAATGCTGCACATTTCTTCGTAAAATAAACATATTTTTGATGTCAAACAACTAAACTGCAATTTTAAAACAAATTCTAAATCAAATAATAAATTAATTAAATTATGAAAGTCTATTTAAAATAAATCTACATTTAAGAAATATCCGCATATCCACGTTTTCCAAGTTTTCAGTAAACACAGCGGCCCCTGCTGTTCAAAACATGCACTGCGATTCAAAACATCTCAACCGGATTGAATCGTCACATATTATAGTCGATTTTCAACCGGCTCACGGTGAATCGTTACAGCCCTATAATAGTTAGTGTAGTAAAGTTGGGTTACTGTAGTACAGGGGTTCTCAAACATTTTAGGGCAGCATTTTTTTTTAAAACAGTGAATAAGTATATGCTCATTACAATGTGTACTAATAAAGCCAAAATTCACCACTTCAGACCTGTTTTATAGAACAGAAACACATTTCAATTGAAATCACATTAATACCACTTATACTTGCAAACAGTGGGTCATCATTTACACCTTAAGTAATTTATCTTAAAAGCTTTCATAAATCAACAGTAGCAAGACTGGCATATAGCTCTTTTAAACACAAACATTAAAATGATGAAGATTATAATTACAAGATTATTAATTACAATAAAGAGATGATTCACCCCAAATAAAAATTCTTCCGTCATTTACTGTCATCATTTATTCTCCCTCAATTTGTTCCAAACCTGTATGAGTTTCTTTCTTCTGATGTACACAAAACAAGATATTTTGAACAATAAGGGAAATCAAACTGTTGACTTTCAATTATGTTAAAAAGAATGTTTTGGTTACCCCCATTCTTCAAAATATCTTCTTGTGCAGAAGAAACTCATACAGGTTTGGAACAACTTGAGTAATTGAAGTGATTGATATGATTGTGACATAGCACAACAATCTGGATTTATGATTTTAATACAAATGTATTATCAGACACTGTGGTAATCGAATAAAGACACGAAACATTGACAATTAAATATTTGAAAATGAATTCAAAAGGAAATATTATGGGCTAGTAATTCCTTGTACTTATTCATTTATTTAATTTTAGCAAACAGTGCTGCACAACGGAGGCTTACTGTTAAAATATAAAATATATAAATATTTATATAAAATATAAAAGCTTAATATACAAATGGCACTAAACGTCTTTAACAATATTCATTTAAAAATAGGCACATCTGAAAATATACGGCACATACAAATGAAGTCAAACAAATTCAAATGAATATCGGCAGTATGCATCTTATGCTCTTTTATGAAATGTCATATTATTCTACCACTGTATAAAAATCTTGATCCTGTCTCAGTGACTTTTAGTCTATTTGAAAGGGGATATATTCGCCTACGCGGATTCACTCTTCTCCCTGGATACACGCGTGCGCTTGTTTGTGAGAGAACAGCATACAACAAGACACTGTCGATTTAAATACAAAAGACAGATATATGATTGATTTGTTACTTATTTATTAGTAAGTCAATAATGTAACAAATGTTTTTTGCGTGTTTCGAGAGTAGCCTATGGAGTAAGAGAAAAAGCTGCAAGAAATCATTTCGCGGACCCCCTGGACACACGTAGCGGACCCCACTTTGAGAACCCCTGCTGTAGTAAACATCTCCGAGCCATGTGTGGTGCGTGTTTACTCTTCTCTTTGTATCTCTACAGGACGACTCGGACACAGAGGACGATGTGACACTTCGAGAGGTGAGAAAAATAAAGCACACACAGAAACACGTTAGCTTTTAATTGAATTGAGGTTCAAGTTTTTCATGGTTTTAATGGGAGGTTGGAAGGCTTACAGGGTCCTAGGCACATAAGAACATAAAAGAGGCTTTCTATTCAATCTGATCCCTAATAGTCACGTGCACTCACGGTGACACCATCTACTGTTATCTTTCTTATTTCTTTATAAAATCTTTGTGTCAGGCCGTAATGATGCTGTAACACACACACACACACACACACACACACACACACACACACACACACATCATGTCTTGTGTCTTTCACTCTGAATGCAGCTTAAGGAGTGGGAGGGGCTACAGCTTGACGAGCAGGTGAACTTCAACAACTGTAAGATTGACCCCGCCCCCTTCCAGCTGGTGGAGCGCACTTCACTGCACAAGGTGTGTGTGACTGTCTGTGTGTGTGTGAGAGAGAGAGTGTCTTGTGTGTGTGACTGTTTGTGCGTGTGTGTGTCTGTGACTGTGACTGTGCCGTGTGTGTGCGTTGTGTGTGTGTGTGTGTGAGTGTGTGCTGTGACTGTGTGAGCGTGGTGTTTCTTGTGTTGTGACTGTGTGTGTATGATGTGTGTGTGTTTGTGTGTGTGTGTGCTTGTGCGCTGTGTGTGTGTGCTGTGTGTGTGTTCTGTGTGTGTGTGTGTGACTGTGCCGCATGTGTGTGTTGTGATGTGCGCGTGTGTGTGTGTGTGTGTTTGTGGCTGTCTGGTTGTGTGAGAGTGTTGTGTGTGTGTGTGCGTGTGTGTGTGTGATGTGTGTGTTGTGGTGTGGTGTGTGTGTGACTGTGTGTGTGTATGTGTGATGTGGGTGTGTGCTGTGTGCGATGCGTGTGTGTGTGTGTGTGTGTTTGGTGTTTGTGTTGTCTGTGTTGGTATGAATGTGGGTTTGTGTGTGTGTGTGTGTGTGTGTGTGACTGTGCGCGCATGTGTGTGTGTGACTGTGTGTGCGTTTAGGTGTTTGTGTGTGTCTGTGTGTGTATGACTGTGGGTTTGTGTGTGTGTGTGTGTGTGTGTGTGACTGTGTGTGTGTGAGACTGGGTGTGTGTGTGACTGTGTGTGTGTGAGACTGGGTATGTGTGCGTGTGTGTCTGTGTGTGCGCATATGTGTGTGTGTGTGTGTGGGTTTGTGTCTGTTTGTGAGTTTTGAGTGATGTTTTCAATCAAACACACATTTTTTGATGATCATTTGATGTGTCTGACAGGCTCACACGATGTTCTTTCTGCTGAGTTTGGATCACGCTTACGTCACCAGCATCGGTCGACTTATTGGGGTGGTTTCACTGAGAGAGGTCAGAGGTCACCTAGAAATAATATAAAAATAAAAGATGTGTTTTAAAGTCATTCTTCTGTGAGCGTGTTTGTGTGTTCATGAAGTGTCTGGCGTGTGTGTTATAGCTGCGTAAAGCTGTGGAGGGCTCTCTGACAGACGAGGGGTTGAAGTTACGTCCTGTGCTGGCCAGTTTTCAGGACTGTGGGACGGGCGCTAACAACTTCAAAACAGAGAAGAGTGATCTTCACAAACTGCTGGATCCAAACCCCTCAGATCAGTAATGGACCATACATTACAAACACATGATTCTGTCTTCCAGTTGTCTGGAGAGCTCCGCCCTCTTCAATTAAAAGAGACCCTGATCACCCGGATTCAAATCCAGTCTGACAAAAACAATACAGTACAAATTATAATTTATTTCTCAAAATGATTTCGGAATGTTGTGGTTTATAATGTTGTTTGCTTTTTCAAGTTAAATATCTTGAAGCTCTTCTGTACTTTCTCTTGTTACTATATAGAAATGTTTCCTCTTTGACAGACTAGCACACATTTCTTTACACTGACGTAAATGTTAGAAGAGCACAGCAACATTACTTCTTCTTATTTAAATATAAACAGTAAAATAAAAACAAAGTAATAAAAAGTTTTTTTTTTTTTTGGTGCTGTTAATATGGATGTCAATAAACATTCATTTATGATGAATACTGTTTTATTAAACACTAATTCTTTACCCAGTTTTCCATTGGACCAGGAGAACACGAAGTTTATGTAAAATTCAGACTGAAATTGTGTTTAAAAGACTGGAACGTGATTTGTTTTAATTCGTTGTTAACAAAACTCAGGACTCCAGGGGGCGACAGAGATTCATTCTGATCTCTGTCGTTACACCAAATGTGTGTTATTTAATTGGTTAAAAGATTAAATAAGCCTTTAACAAAATAAATAAAAAACAATAAAAAGTTTCTAAATTGTAGTTTTGTACAAGTTTATGTGTATGTTTCAAATGACAAAGAAAAAACACTGGTGAAATACTGGTTTTCATCAAAATTATTTTCCGCCTCACTGACTCTAACTGAACAGTAAGTTTCGTGTCTGTCTTTTCACTGCATGTGTTCATTCGTTAAATAATGCAACATTAGACATTAAAGCGTCTGAAACTGATGCTCAAATTAACTCGGAGAAATAATGATTCAGGAAATAGATTTGATAAGATTAGAGAACATGCGGGTCAATTGAACTACGAACCAAACTACGGATCAACTTCAATTTTTATTTATTTGATCTGTGTGGATTTTCTTTTATTACTAGAATGAGACAAACATTTAATTTACAGTTACAACAGATGAATGAGTCGTGGAACACAATATACAGTAATACAGGCGAGAGAGAGAGAGATCACCTGAGGACATTGTGTTCACTCTAAACTTAATGGGTGTGTGTGTGTGTGTGTGTGTGTGTGTGTGTGTGTGTATATGTGACTGGCCAAAATACTGTCCTCTGATTGGCTGATGCTTTGTCATTAGTAAGGAGTGACTTTAGAATGGAATCTGTGACATACAGGTGAGTGTGCGTGCATGTGTGTTGGATAAGGGTGGTGTGTTTCTAAAAATACACCCAAAGGATCAATTCTTTGAAAAAGTAAATAAATAAACAGACCATCATTTCAATAGTTTAAAGTACACATACTGAACACGCCCGCACACACACTTACAGTGCATCCAGTGTCATGATGTGTTAATGTGCTCTGATGTTCAGGACAGTAAATGGAATATAAAGGAAGGAAATGGAATGTAACATTCTGGTGCACAGGTTTTGTTTCTTAATGTCACATGACCTTTGACCTGTTTGCCTGACACCGGTTTATACTCTACTAGAGGTCAGAGAGTGATGTCAAAGGTCAAAGTTGAGACAGATGAAAGCTTGTGATGTTCCTCAAATCATCAGAAATATTCAAACATGCAGTAACTTTGGGTTTATTGATTGACTGCAGTGTTCCTCTTCGGATGTTATGCAGCTTGAGTCTCGGTATAGAATATCCCAAAATGTTTAGTAAATAAACACAAAATATTTTGTATGTCTGTGGCGTCTCTTCACAAAAATGTCTAGAGTTTTTTTCTCTCTCTCCACAGACATGCTTATAATAATCATTAACCATCCGTCACAGGTTATTAAAGTCACTGTTTATCATCTTATTACCACACACACAAACACACACACACACACACACAATTTCATATTTTTTTACTAGAAATATATTCCTACTTGTAAACATGAAGGCTAAATGAATACATGTAAATGCCTATGAAAATGTGTTTGTATTTTAAAGCGACAGAGGTGAGTTCCACCATGAGATGGAGACAATTGCTGCTATTTGTTGGGTATTTTTAAATCTGTTTGTTAAAATAAATCAAACCAGCAGAGGCCTTCACTGCCGCTATAGGCAAATTCATCTGACCACACATTTACATTGAACAAAATGAGTGTTTCATCTCACGATTCCTGGAAAAGTACCAACTGTTTAATATTTTACAGCAGGAATGAAAAAATGACAGCGAAAGATCATTTAATCTGCTTTGAAGTCTTTTACATGCTTTTATCTGCGTATAGATTCTATTTGAGGTGTTTATGTAGAAATAAACGTTATTCATTGACCAATGTAAGTCAACCTCAGTCTTAAAGAAAAGCTGATAAAGTTTCATCAAGGTTTAGCTTTGTTCTTCATCTGCTGAATGACTTTTAATATGAGCACAAACACCACTAAACATCTTTATACAGCAGAAATACATCTTTCACACATCTGACTTATTTTAACTACGTTAATTGAGATTCAGAATCAGCTTTATTTGCCAAGGGTGCTCACGCACACAAGGAATGTGTTCTGGTTACAGGAGCTCTGTTGTCTTAAACACAGCATGTACAGTACATAACAGAAGATATAAAGGATAAAAATATCAATAATATACAAAGGTGCAGTTTAGTGAAGTGTGCCTAGTAAGTAATGTATATTACACTTGTGAACTGAACATTTTTAGAACCATAAGTTATAATAAATTATAACATGTATTTACATAAAGGCCTTATTTCATAAGGCCGAACATGAGGAAATACTGAAGTGTATTTTAAGTAGGTTATATTAAAGCAGCCTGATTACTACACTTTATTGTATACTACAGTACTCTAAAGTATTAAATACAGTGAATTGATCACCCGTAGTAAAAACAATCCTTACAGTTTACTATGGTAAAGCTTAAAAACACTAAAGCATGTAGGGATTGTACTACAGTTTATTGTGCAACAGTGTATCTGTGTGTTTCTGAAAAACACAAAAAGATGATACTAAATAAATATAATAAAAGCATACCTTAAAATGTTGTCTGGGCTACACAAAACGCAGTGACTTTTAAATATCGCGACAGCGAATCGAAAGCTGATCCGTCGGATGGCTCTCGTGATACTTAACGTCATACGCAGACAGACCTGCGCAGCGCGCGCTGAACGTGTGCGAGTGGGCGGAGACTGTAAGTCCCGCCTGGTATAATTCAGCTGAACACAAACTTCTTTCACTCATGAGAAGCCGCGAACTCTGTCACAACGATTCATAACGCGAAAGCCGCGCTGCCGCGCCGCTGCCGCACTTCCACGCTCGCGACTTCGAGTGTGTTTGGAGTGAGATCTCGAGTCGTGTGATCTTTCCTCAGTGCTTGAAGTGTGTGTGTGTGTGAGCCGCAGAGAGAGAGAGAGAGAGAGAGAGAGAGAGTGAGTTTCAGTCATGGCTGTGGACGGAATAGACCAGCGCGCGCTCCAATATGAGCAAACTTTGGTGAGTGTTGCTTCTCTTTTTCTGTGTTTTTATAGAAAGTCACGCCGCCCTTGGGAGTGTCACAACGCATACACAACACTATGATACGAGAGATTGCGAGTGTGTATCTGTGATTGTCTGTTACATTTCAGAGCTGTCAGTCACTCAGTCTCTCTCGCAGGAGAATGTTATTGCTCAGCTCATACATCTGAGTTCTTAGTTGTGTGTTCATAAAATCAGAATGAAATGTTGAATTGTGTGTTGAACACATGAAGAGTCTGGAGGTGTAAATGAATGTAGATTGTTGAGGTAAAATAATCTGGATTTGAGTCAATGTGATGAGAAATGTTTGAGTTGATATTACTTGAGATCTTCAGTAATACTGACTTTACATCGCAGACTTGAGAAATCTGAGCTCAGTTTGACACATGGCTGACATCTCTTCTCAAACTCTCATGACATTTGTCAGATTTCTGACTCGTTCTCACGAGAAACATCTGAGATGCACATGATGAGACAAAAGTTTCCATTTGCTCCCAGTTTAATCTCTTGGTGGAATAACTGAGACATTTGTCATTTTTCTTATGCGGGTTTGCGTATTGTTGTGATGGCTGAAGGTGAAGTTGTCTGATAATCCTCTGATAGTCAGACCGACACCTGTACAGCGCGTCTGATCTCAGTCACCCGTGAGAGATCCGGGTGTCATCATCATCATCATCATCATCATCACAACAACAATCACATGTGTTTGTATTGTATCTGAACGTCTCACTCTCTACATGAACGTCACAATTTTACTGCAGTTCATTCTGGAGAAATGTTAAACTATACAGACTAAATGTAACGTTAAAGTTTTCAAATGACGCAACCACGAGCAGAAGAGAGCAAACTGATCTGAGATCTGTCACACATGTTGTCACTTCAGACAGAAGTGTGAAAATGCAGATATCCAGGTTCAGTGAACAGTGTGAGCGTCTGGTGAAGTGCATTGTGGGTATTGGAAGATTAAACAGGAACATCACATCCTGCTTGTTACATTTACATTTATTCATTTGGCAGACGCTTTTATCCAAATAATAGCATATAAACATTTTGTCAACACGCTAAACGGTACCGTTAGTTTACAACGGTTTCTTTTGTCAAGAAATTGAGTTTTCAATTTGTCAGAAATGAGTGTGTACTGTATGTGTTTATTAGAAGTGTTAATTGGATCAATAAACCGTGTGTGTTGGAGCAGATAAGTGTGTCCTCTGAGCTTTCACACGTGTCATTATGGATTATTGATTTGTTTTGATCTTCTCATCTGATGGTTCAGTTAATGAATGAAGTGTGTAGTGTGAGTACAGAAATCTCTTGTCTGTCTTATTGTCTTTCTCTCTCGATGCTTCTCGTTGTTTTAGGGCTGCAGGGTTAATCGTATTTTAATCGTGATAACGATTTATGCTTCCCACAATTAATCGAGCATAATTGTTGTGATATTAATGTTTTAAAAGCAAGCACAAAACTCCGGATAAGGTCAGAAAATCATCGCAAAGCTTAATACTTTTTTGCAAAACCCACAGACAAAAGTGAATGGTGACCAATAGTGGAGTCGAGCGTTTAGATGATTGATTGCGTGCTTTGAAATACGGTGTTGAAGAAGTTCGGCAGCAGATTATAACATATTGGCTGTAAAGTATAGACCTAATAAACACGCTGAAGTGACATAAAAAAAAAGTTGTGAACTGACAAAATAATCGTGTTTGTTAATGGCAATAAAAATTTTGAGCAAAATAATCGTGATTGTCATTTGACCCGTGATCGTGCAGCCCTACGTTGTTTATTTGAGCGGTTTGACTGACAGCTGTCAATCACCCATCGTTTGTTAGAATGAATGTCATATTGTTTCATGACTCACTGTGACTTGTTTTCTAGTGTACAGTAACTAGATTTACGGTAGCAACCCGGTCACATTAACAATGAAACCGATAACTAAAATGATTAAAATAAACGTTTACAAAATCATTAGTACTAATACATATTACCATTGTTGGGTGTAACTAGTTACTAAGTAATGAGTTACTGTAATTACTTTTAAAAGTAAGGGATTACTCTTATTTTTTCTGTAATTTATTAAAAGTTACTTTGGATTAGGGCTGTGCCGATAAACGATATCATATCGAATCGCGATAGAATGTATTTCAAAAACGATGATAAGCTATTGGCATTTTGACTCAATATGGATTAATCTTACAGTCTAACAGAAAGCAGAAATAAACGCAACAACAGTCAGTCAGCGTGCAGCTTTTATCATGCGCGTCAAAGTACAAAGTCCATTTCATACTGCACTTGACAAAGAAAACTCAACATGAGGAGGAAAACATGACTGGAAGCGGAAACAAAGGTGAAACTAACCTCGAGTTGTCATCACGCGGTTTATCAAGTGTCTTATTTTTTTTTCGCAATCGCCGGTTAAACAAAACAAACTTGAGGCGCAATTGCAAGCGAGTTACTTCGAAACTCAAGCACAAACGTTTTTATATCCATCGTTAACATACCTGCTAACATGAGCTGGTGCATATGAAACAAACCAGCGCAGCCCTGTACAGATCAGAGATGTAATGAAGTGAGTTTGTGTGCACATTAAAATATTGAACCTTGTATGTAAGATGCTTGCATGATTAAAGAAATGTACCACAGTTTATGTGAGATGTCTTTAAGGTTCACTGAATACATTGAATGAATCCCACTACTCGAGCAAGACATTATTGCAGCGTTATGTATGTGTGCAGGTGCTGAGCCAATAGCGTTCGAATGTACACAGTAACGGAGCCCTTTCATTGGTTGAATGTAGTGAATGAACACTCCCTTTACTTATGAGTCAATTGAGTCAAAATGAGACTGAATGAACTGGTACATGTTGTTTATGGCCTAATATCATCTGTGTTGCAACAGTGCATTCATTTAATTGAAATTTAACTGGTTAAAGGTTAACTTTTGTTAATAAACTGCATTTAAAATAGATTCTTTTAAATACAGTTTTTTAATTAAATATATATCGAAATAAATATAGTTATCGATCAATATAGAAAAAGCTATCGAGTTTACTTTTTTGCCATATCGCCCAGCCCTACTTTGGATGTAATTGAACTAAATACTGTGTAATATATACAATACTGGAATTGACATTAAAAAGTCAAAGTCTAACTTTAAAATGCATGCATTGATGTATCTTTCTCACATTTGTAATGTAGTCAGTTAATAATTCTACTTTATATAGTTTTATATTATTTATTTGAATGCATTAAGAGTTGTTTCATGTCTATCCTTGAATCACTTAACTAATCAAGGTTGATAGTAGTGTTGTCACGATACTGGAATTTCTAACTTCGATTCAATACCTAAAAAATATATCGATATTCGATACCATTTTCGATACCACGGAAAACACTGCATTAACAATAAGGCCCTACATTTTTTTACTTTTATTTAAAGTTAAATTGAACAAGATTAGACAATGAGGTATATATTTACATTATTTATAATTTTTTTAATCTAATGTAAATTTTATTAATACATTTACTATTTAAAATCAAAGTTGTATTTGTCAGCATTAATGGACCAGAGCTTACATAAATAGTTGAGAGATTAATAAAGAGATTAAAGAGTTTAATAAATACTTGAACAAATGTATTGCTCATTCATTGTCCATTAATGTTAATAGCCTACATTTATATGATTAAAAGGATATATTTGGCTTTTATTCACATATAATCATTGATCAGCATACATATAGACGGAAACACAAACTAAACGCAAGAACTGTTGCAGAGACTCGCACTGGACATCTTTCCAACTTAAACAACGTTTAACCAGGGCAAATGAAATTGATCAGCGCACATACATAGAGCACTATGGTAAACATGGGAAACGTAAATGAGCATGCACCACGCCAGATGTCTTACTGAGACTGCACTGGCCATCTTTTCTAACATTAACACTTTTTAAGTGCCGCAAACGAGTCTGTGAGAGGAGGCGGGGCTCTGTTGTCACTGCGTTCACGTGCCGTGTGTGTCCACTCACTGTCGGAGAAAAGAGAGAGAGCGGGAACGCGCAGCTGGTATCGATACGTGGGACATGCGTATTGGAACCTTTCAGATTTTTCAGTATCGAAATATAGATATTTTTGAAAACACTAATAGAAAGTAATTAGCAATAAGTAATTAAATACTTTTTGGAGAGAGTCATTTGTACAGTAATCTAATTACACTGTTGAATATGTCATTAGTAACTAGTAATTAATTACTTTTTCAGAGTAACTTACCCAACACTGCGTATTACAAGGTTGGAATCACTTGAGTCTTTTTTTAAACTTAAAGCAATATTCTGTAACAAAATTAAATGTAAAATCATTCATAGTTCAAGTGGTTTGAGAGAGGAAGACGTCTGACGGATGAGATCTTCAAAGGTCGCAGGTTTAGTTTTGTGGCGTTTGCACTTTGCAAAGTACATAATAGGCTAAATACCCTGATTTGGTGGTTTATTTAGTTCAGAGGTGGGTAACGAAGTACATTTACTTGAGTACTGTACTTAAGTACACTTTTTGAGTATTTGTACTGAAGTATTACTTTTTCTGTTTACTTTTTACTGTACTTCACTACATTTGAATGACAAATATCTCACTTTTCATGGCACAAAAAAATGATTTCCTTGGCCGACCCTCCCCTCGCTCCCACGTTTGGGAGAGACTATTGTCAGTTGCTTCTAATATGACACACATGAATCAACTCACCAGGTGTGTTAATTATGGAGACATTCACAACATTTTGGGAGAAGGCTAATGAGTTCAGTTGTGTATACTTTTCCCATATCGGATTTACTTATTATAAGCAAAAGATGTAATTACATTTTATCCGATTAATCGAAAAAATAATCGTCCAACTAATTGATTATCAAAATAATCGTTAGTTGCAGCCCTAATCGATTTTATCGATTAGTTGTTGCAGCCCTAGTTTAGTTGCAGAGTTGTCGGATGAGTATTTCACCTCTCATTACCGTAGTAAAACTCTACAGTATTTCTCCTGTTTCTGTAAAGCGCTGTTTAAATACGTTTCTTTATTTATTACTTTTCAGATTGGAAGTGGTTTGAGGTTGTTCTGTGTTTCTCATGGTTGGATATTATTTGACTTTGTGTTGATACTACTGTGTTTGTTGGTGTGTGTGTTGCCCTGCTTTGTGTGTAGTTGATTTGTTAAACAAAGGAGCTATCTGATGGATTTGTGTGATACCCAACACGCACACACACACACACACACACACAAAAATCATAACGCCTATGGAGTGTCCCCACTGAGATAATAAACCAGACATTTGTTTGTTGTATGTGTGAGACTGTCTTGTGTGTGTCTATGTTGTGTGTGTGTGTGTGTGTCTGTGTGTGTGAGTATGTCTTGTGTGTGTGTACGCGCGCGAGTGTGTGTGTGTGTGTGTGTGTGAGTTTGTCTTGTGTGTGTGTGTGTGAGTTTGTCTTGTGTGTGCACGCGCGCGAGTGTGTGTGTGTGTGTATGTGTGCGCGCATGTGCGTGCGTGTGTGTCTGTGTGTGCATCTGTGTGTGTTGCGTGTGAGTGTGTCTTGTGTATGTGTTGTGTAAGTGTGTGTGAGTGAGAAAATGTCTTGTGTAAGCAGTTGTGGAAAGAGTACTGGAAATTTGTACTTAAGTACAAGTACTGTTACATTGCTGAAATTGTACTCAATTACAAGTAAAAGTACTGGTGTTAAAAAAGTAATTGAGTAAAAGTAAAAATTACTCTCCTCAAAAACTACTCAGAGTACTAGTTACTCGTTACTTTTTAGGCGGTGTTATTTAATGAATTAAGAATAATCAAATTTGGAGATTTATATAGAAAATAGCTACTTTTAACAAAACACATCTTTACCTTACTGATAAAGCATATAACTGGATACAACTCAGACAAAATAACCACTCAGGGTGTTGTTCTGTCTGTCTATCATGAGCTCAGTTTTCCAGTTTAAACCATTTATGCACTTCCAACACTGTTCGTGTTGTGTCCCTTTCCCGCAGTGACTTTCAAGTGCGCAAAACCGCCGTTTGATACGCGCCCTGCCTGCCGCACACGTTCCTCCTCCATGATTAAACTAAATTGGCAGCAGATGTCTTGAAATGTGTGACGCAAGTTTTCTATGCGCGATTTGAGTGGACGGGGTCACGTGACGCGACAATGTGAGGAAAAATAGCACGGTCAAAGTACCGATACAGCACTAAAAATGTACTCAAGTAAAAGTACACTATTTTTAAACTACTTAAAAAAGTAAATTTCTTGAAAAATACTACTCAATTACAGTAATTTGTTACTTTACACCACTGTGTAAGTGTATGTGTGTGCAAAAACTTTCTTCTGGACGGCGTCCAGTACCGCTCCATCAATCTTTACTTCTGTTGGGCCAGTGGGGGCTGATCTTCGTGGTCGTCATGGTTACAGCTCAGTTTCTTAAAGTTCTTCTATACAGAGAGAAGTACTGTACAAATCAGATGTCTGTCTGTCTCTCTCTCTCTCTGTGTCGTTCTCTTTCTGTCTCTCTCTTTACATCTCTCTCTCTCAGACAGAAGTGAAAGATTCATTCTTCTCTTTTGTTCGTTTATTCACTCCATTTCTCATGGGAACCTTGATGAATAGACACACACACACACACACACACACACACACACACACACACACACACACACACACACACAGACACGTCTCTCAGGTGTGTGAGACGTTAACATCAGATTTAATGAGGGTTCCTTCCCAGTAAATCATTGGAGTGTGTGTGTGTGTGTGTGTGTGTGAGTGTGTGTGTGTGTGTGTGTGTCAGTTAATGTTAAACAGTGTTTTGGTGAAGAGTAAAGAAGGGTTCAGGAGTTTGTAAAGCACACACACACACACACACACACACACACACACACACACACACACACACACACACACACAGTTTCATAACAGATTTCCAGTGGTCTGTGAGATCATGTTATCAGACTGACATCACACTGTCAGTCAGGTCTCTGGATGTGACACAGTTTTTTTGATCATCATATTTTTCTTGTCTTTTTTTGTGAACACAAAGTGTACAATGGCATTTGTGAGTTAAAAGCAGAGATGGCAAAAGTACACACATCCTTTACTTAAGTAGAAGTACAGATACTCATGTTTAAAAGTACTCAAGTAAAAGTTGAAGTACTGACTAAACTTGTTTACTCAAGTAAAAGTATAAAGTATGGGCTCTAAAATGTACTTAAGTAAAAAGTAGCCAATACAACTACCTGTTTTAGAGTCACGCTCGTACCTCACAACTGAACTACCATTATGTAGAACACAAGCATAAAAAAGACTGATGGAATAAATCTATTTGCCACTACCTAGTGAAAAAAAACACAAATGTATAATATAATTATGATGTAAGATAAGAGTGTAAAGGACAAGCGTATTGATAATAATTGTGACAGAATTCCCTTTGTCTCAAGTTCTCAACTATAATTTTAGCTATTCTTTGTGTTGCCTTCCGCCTTGGTCCGTGGCAGCTTCTTAGACTACTAGCCTATGTCTGCGATGCGTAATAGCCAGGAAATGACTGTTTGGTACTGTGATTGTCAAAACATTTTATAACAGAATATCACTGCTTTCAATTTTAGATTAACTGTCCCTTTAAATTTTAAGCACAGACCATTCATGGACATATCATTATACAAAGGTTGTAGACACTTGGGAGATCTTGTCAAAAAGAGAAAACTGAGAAATAAAGAGATAATTAATTAGGCAAGTCAATTTACTTGGTAACCATTACTGTTTTTCTCGATTGGTTAAACACATTTCTTGAAATTATGCCTAGCTTTAAAATATTAAATGTTTAGCCTGTACTTTACACTCGTTCAACATTAAAACTGATGTCAGTGTTGCTAGATTAGGTGGATGATTTCCAGCCCAAAGGCTCACTAAAACCTACTCACTCCAACAAAAACCAGCCCAAAATTTTAACTTCCAAAATAAAGTGATAGTATTTTATTGCAATGTCAATCAACGTTGATAAGGATCGTTTTTTATTTCCTTATAATTTTAATCATGACAAGATGAAAAAATATAATAAAAATCAGGAAAATAGATCAAACAGATCAAACAAGGCAAATGTATTAAGAAAATTAGAAAATAAGACTAATAGGATATGTCCAGAAACCACTTCAAATGGCAATCAGGAAATTAGCGCATTTTTATGCAAAAGTACCCACTATAATTAGTTCATGGAAAGCAACGCAATGAGCAGGTATTTTTCACTCGTTCATGAACTTAACGCACACACGATAGCAAAAAATATGCAATTAATACATACTAATGAACAACAATAATGCGCTTACCTTAACGAGCTGCCTTAACTTCTGACAGAGCTACAGTACATCTTTCATGAAGTATATGTTTGTAGAACATGCGAATAGCTAAATAACATATTTAAAATCTGGTCCTTTCGCGCTAAAAAACCCTACCATTCACGAGTCACCACATGATGCAGAATATCACGCTCGAGATCTGAGAACAGTTACTGCGTCTTCTTTGATTTGATTGGTCACCGCTTTGCTCTGTAAACAGTAACTCCCGCCTTCTTACATTTGATTGGCTAGTGGCCACCTCACACAGCGCTTCGGCTTTTAGGCAGACCTATCATTAGGTTGAAAAAGTCAAGCAATGACAAGAAATAATATTGATTGTGCATCAAATACAGATTAAAACTAAAGTAACGAGCCTGGTTTGAAAATGTAAGAAGTAGAAAGTACAGGTATTTGCTTAAAAATGTAAGAAGTGAAAGTAAAAAGTAGTCAGAAAAATAAATAGTGGAGTAAAGTACTGATACCAGAAAAATCTACTTAAGTACAGTAACGAAGTATTTGTACTTCGTTACTTCCCATCTCTGGTTAAAAGTCAATGATGTTGTAAAGCACCCTGCCCTCGCTCTGGATAGACAGCACATTCAAACCTCTCAAACACTAATTAAAAATAATTACATCAAATGTAACAAATGTTATGATAATGTTAACAAAAGGAAGAGATAAGAGATAATTCTAACATACTGTAACAGAAGAGAAGTTTCATTCATTTCCATCAATCACAATGTTACATTCATATCATCTTCTGATGTAACATCACAGTTTTTTATATAATCATAAATTTGCCCAAGATTCTTTTGTTTTGACACAGTTTATGAAGTTCATGACATCAGATCGCTGGAATACTTTTAGATATGCATCAGTATCATTTCTTTATAGACCCTTTCATGGGACGCGCGCCGGGACTGCAGTTAACTTCCAGTCTGTGTTTGACTAGTGTCTAATAATATAACTATTTATATTTGATTTAATGTATGTCAATATTAATTTATATGATTATGTTATGTATAGTAATTGTATTAAAAAAAACAAATTGAATTTGTTGAATGGGTCCTGTAGTTTAGTCGCATTTAAAGAAACCGTATGGTACATTGACTTCTAGTGGTTGAGCTTGGTATCGCAGTCTAAATTCAAAATATTGGAGAGACAAGTTTAGCCAAGTAACGCTTCTTTTGTTTCTTTTGCTTATTATCAGACATAATCTACAATTAAAATGCACGTGCATGCGCAGTAACGTTCGTTTATGTTGTCACTTTGAAACCGTCTTGGGTAATTAATCTTCACTGCGGAAAACTTCCGGTCGGTTAATGCGAATCTCCACATTATTTCATATAATCTTTTTAAAAAAGCACACCCAATTGTTATGTATTGAGGTGGATTCGCTTTTTATATTTGATTTTCGACATTACTCCAGCAAAATCTTCATTAAAAATGAGCAAATCTACGAGGGCAGCAGGAAAACAGACCCAAGTCAAACAATCTCAGGGCCAGGATGGCAGCAAAATGAGGGGAGACCGAGCCTGTCTCCGCACAACTTACAGTTGAGACTTCAATCAAAGAACAGGATAAACTACTCAGGCAACAACTATCAACGAGATGGAAGCGGGCCTCTCAGAGCACAGCGACCGGATAACTTAGGTGGAGAGGGCTGCAAAGGATCCTCGATCAAAACTGGCCCGCGTAGAAGCAGATAATACGGCGCTTAAAGCAAACGTAGACCTGATCTGATATCTCGCTCTTAGCGTCAAAGCATTCGAGTAGTACGACTAACCGAGGGCATCGAAGGGAAAAATGCAAGTTCACGACGAACTTATCGTAAACGTTCTATTTCCAGAACTTTCCTAACTAAGTTATGGTCACAACCGATGAAACGAAAGGACGAGTCCACCAGGTACAAACACCTGTATGCAAATACTGTATAAACTTTTCACTATACTTATTTAATTCTATGCATTGCAACTGAGTTTAAGGACTTTGGTAGGTCATATCATGATTCCAGTAGTACCTCTGGGCTTGTTCCCTATTTATTTTTGGAGACCTTTAATCTCCAAATCTCCAAAAGAGATAAATATATACTGCCAAATTGTGCCAATTGATACTAAGGCTATGGTTCCTGTGTTTGCTAGCAGCTAAAAACCATTCAACCAAGATTCTTAGGACTATAAAAAGCATTGATCAGTAATATTGATAAATAAATTGTTTGTGATGTGACTTGTGTTTACAAAATGAGAAATGTTGTGTTAAATAGTGCCTGAGCCCCAATATTTTCTGCTTGCAGCTATATTTGTTTTATTAAACGTACAATTGTCCACTTGGTTTTCGGTATCGATTCTGATGTTCCGATTCACAAGCTCTCGATTCGATTCGAGCCAATGATTATAGATTTAATACAAATACTATAGATATTTCTAAAAAAAATCAGTAAACATCAGATTACAATGGTGAATTAAAAAAGCCACAAACCTATAAATTAAACGTTATTTTTGGGTACACTTGGGTATATTGAAACGGAACAGTTGCATACCTTGATCAAACAGGGTAAGGTTATTTTACATTTAAGATATAACGAACAAAATTTCTCAAAATTAGCTGTAATGAGAGACTGCAATCATATGAGCCGATGCCTTTTATGTGAAGGTGATGTTAAATTCGACTACACACCCCCTGTTGTAAAAATAAGCTACATCTAGTGGATAGTAGTAGCAATAACATTCACGTTAATGAATGTTCAATACTTGCGGAAATTCTTTTTTTTTGCCCAGCATATCTTGTTATATTTATGGTAAATGTGTTGCGTGACGAGCAGTGCTCATGTGAGACTGAAGATGTGTGGATGTACACAGTGATGTGTTTAGAGAAAACACAAAGTGTTTACACTAAATCCGCATCAAATCCAGACACAGAATGTCTTTTGTTATTTTTGGCTTCAGGTTCGAGCAGGTAATCTGATAAACCTCAGAACATGAGCAGCACATGAAGGTGTTGTTTGTGTGTGTAGTGTACCTGTGACAGGTCTCGTCTGAAGATCGGGACTTCTCAGAAGTGAAGGGTTGGTTCAGCGGAAGATCTCTGTACATTTCGTTCCTCACCACATGCACTCACCTTTAGTTCATTCAGTTGTTGCAGATAAAAATGTAATCTTTATGTATTTAAATGTTTTCTGTCAAGCCTCTTTGAAACAGTGCACAGTACATTGGAAAAAAAGTGAAACCGTGATAACAATGTAAGTCCTGTGTCTGATAACCTCTGCATTCCTCCAAAATCCATTGTGACGCACACACACACACACACACACACACACACACACACACACACACACACACACACACACACACACAAACACATGTTGGGTTTCCATGTTTTATGGGGACATTCCATAGACACAATGGTGTTTATACTGTACAAACTGTATCTCATATTCCCTCCCCCTAACCCTAACAATCACACACAACTGTCTGCTCTTTTACATTTTCACAAAAGTTCATTCTGTATGATTTATAAGCTTGTTTCCTCATGGGGACCAAAAAAATGTCCCCACAAGAACAAGGGTTTTGGATATTGCCATCTTTGTGGGGACATTTTGTCCCCATACCGTAGGGTGTACCCTTCCCATGCACACACACACACACACAATGTTTGTAGACGGTTTTATCAGACGCATGACCTGACCCTAAGTTAACATCCGGTCTGTGTTTGGTTATCAGTCTGGCTAATATAACCATTTATTTTATATTTATGTATATTCATATTTTATTGTATATTAATTGTATTAAATTTAAACTTCTCAACAGTTATTGATTCTTTGCGGAGGTCTACTGGGAGGGTTAGAACTGAAGAAATGACCAATGTCTGACCAACAGTTTTTATTCTGAAAACATAAAAAAATAAACGTGTATTTTTTCATTTACCTTCAAAAATGACAAACAATTTTATTTAGGTTTTTTAAATAATTTGTACGTTTCTGTTAATAATTGTAAAAAAAGTCAATTATTAATTACTAAATAAACAGTTAATAAATAAATGAATGAATAATAATCATTATTCGTTGTGAAAATNACACACACACACACACACACACACACACACACACACACACAAACACATGTTGGGTTTCCATGTTTTATGGGGACATTCCATAGACACAATGGTGTTTATACTGTACAAACTGTATCTCATATTCCCTCCCCCTAACCCTAACAATCACACACAACTGTCTGCTCTTTTACATTTTCACAAAAGTTCATTCTGTATGATTTATAAGCTTGTTTCCTCATGGGGACCAAAAAATGTCCCCACAAGGACAAGGGTTTTGGATATTGCCATCTTTGTGGGGACATTTTGTCCCCATACCGTAGGGTTTACCCTTCCCACACACACACACACACACACACNTTTCCTCATGGGGACCAAAAAAATGTCCCCACAAGAACAAGGGTTTTGGATATTGCCATCTTTGTGGGGACATTTTGTCCCCATACCGTAGGGTGTACCCTTCCCATGCACACACACACACACACAATGTTTGTAGACGGTTTTATCAGACGCATGACCTGACCCTAAGTTAACATCCGGT
>NC_079903.1:23074164-23081664 GCF_024868665.1 Triplophysa rosa | reverse complement strand
CATGTCAGCAGAACACACACATTGTTTGATTTTATTGCTCCTCGGGTTTGTATGCAAGAATAATTGTTATTACAAAAGGGCGTGTGTCTGTGAAAGAGAGAGAGAATAAAATGTAAAAGACACAATTTACCATGGTAATACCTGCTTAAAATACCATACTTACTACAGTTGTTGTTAGTACAGACAAAGTGTCTTTAATGAAAAGCTCCTTTCACAGTTTGAAGGACATCCCCTATTCATCTGTTATGCCTTTACCTCTAGTGTTTTGTGAATACCGTGTTTACCGTGGTAAATGTCAGTGAGGGCGGGTGTGTACAGAATAGAGCCCTGCATTTCAGCCCGAGCCCTTCGGGGCCCGACTTTTTAACGCCCATAGGGCCGGCCTTCGGGCCAATTTTCACATCATTGCTCGCACTCGGATCCGGCCTCGGGTCTGTTTTAGGAAAAAACATTTTATGACACAGCACCCATAACGCATTTTACGCCCGCAGCGACGCGTGATGCACGCACAGAGGTTTCCAGCCATAGGCAATGAGACATTCACCTCACGTGCATGGACTAAACCCTTCCACTGTGGATGCTGCGCTCTTTCTGCACATTCTGGATGCAAAATGTCTCGCTTTTCCTTTGGGATTTGCTTTTTTCGTTAGTTGGAAACAAGAATAGTCATGTTCTGTGGTGAAGTTGTGATTTTTTAGATTTTATAAGACTATTTCTTTTTGATGTATTTGTTCATTATTCATTTGCTTTTCCTCTGCGATGCGCGGTTTCATGCAGCAGAGCAGCCTGCCCTGCTCTCTACTTGTTAGAAATGCCTTTGTTCTGAGATGGTGATAATACACTTTTAATCTAACATTGTGCTGTAGGCTACTGTTGTGTGTTTTATATCTGTGGATTTTATTGTAGACTAGTCAAGCGTTGATGTGATATTATATAGGCTAAATTCAGGGCTGGACTCGGACGCTAAATTGGCCCTGGCATTTTTGACCAGCTTCTGCCCTCCACCATTTTTGTTGAGGGGGGGGGTTGCGAGTGGTAGGTTGTGCTGCTGTCATTGCCTTTCCTGCATACATGTCCGATTCACAATTGCATCTCTCCAGCCCATGTGTCCGTTTCGGCCCAAAAAGTACATCGGCCCACCGGGAAAATGCCCGGTTGCCAATCCAGCCCTGGCTAAATTGATCAAACGTGATAAACTCACTGCCTGTCGTCGATGTCGTCACTTAAAAAAAAAAAAACGCACATTTAACAAACAAAAAACACTCCAAACATTTATAAATCCAACTTTATAAAACTAAATATAATCCCTTTTCCATTAAATACAAAATCTGAGCTATTTTAATGACTGTAACAGTAGTAGGTTCTAAGCTGTGTTGGTGGAGGGAAAAACACACGGCTTTGGGTCGAGCTACAGCCTAGAGCTACAGGCTCTAGTACAGAAGTTAACACACTGTGAATCCCTCTCTCTCTCTCTCTCTCTCTCTCTCTCTCTCTGTAGATGTATGGGCGTTACACTCAGGAACTGGGTGTTTATGCAAAAGAAGAGGCAGCCCGACTGCGAGAGGATGGCCGTCACCGGCGTTCCATCTCTGAACGCAGCCCGTCACTCAAAGTGCTGGAATATGAGAAGGGACGATGCGTCAAGTGTCGAAGTGAGTCAAATCCCCTCCACAACCCTGGAGCGATGCTTGTACGCACCAGGCAACATTCAAACAATTTCAACACTTCAGCAACAGGACATTCTCTGTGTCTTAACCATTCAGTCAGTCCTGTTACCGTAGCACATTAAACACCCCGTGGCATCTCTGATGCGTCTGGTTTTTGTGATTTTTAGCTCAGTGTTTGCACATCAGAACCACAGGTTTGAGTGTTTTAACTGAAATGTGATCGCGGTAACAGGGTTGAAATGTTACCTATTATGACGGTCATTGATTTATTATAGCACATATTTACGCTTGTTTCATATCATGTCATTTATGACATCACATGTCATAGCAAAGTAGTTTCTGGTTATTGTGAGCAGATTTTAACAGCCTGTAACAGAGTTAGTTTAGATATATCTTTCGTTTAATTGTTATAAATGAAAGCTTTAACTGATCGTGATGTGTGTGTCTGTGATTAAACAACAGCTGTGATATGTGTCGCTTTACAAAATATAAACCATAGTGAGAACAAAATTCCTGTTTCACCACAATAACCCCACAGTGAAACCATGGTATGTGTGGCAATCAGTCTGCCAAAAAAACCTATAATAAAAGCGTGGTAAATTTTCCTATGGGTCATGAGTGATTGGGTTATGGGGTACTTTGACCCTTTAATAGAATAATATAAAGTTAGATAAAGATCTGACGTTCCGCTTATAATATTGATAGCGCGAATGACAGAACAAAGATCGGGTGTTCTTCAGAAGTGTTTCTTTATGGTTGGACTGAATTCTTCACGCCAGGCCGCATCACCTGCACTGAAACACAACAAACATCAAAACTTCATTCATTCAGTCTTCTGATTTGTGAAGTGAACGTGCAGTTTCAAGCACACCTGTAATGTTGAATGACTCTCATGATCTGTTGTGTTGAAATGAATGTGATCGGAGCGTCCTCTGCTGGCCAGAATAACACTTACATCACTTTATTCTTTATCGTGAGACTAAACACAACATGTTTGCACCAAAATACCACAATGACTTACTGCAGTTACTAGTGTCAAATAATAATACTTATGCTACAGTAATGGATATTATTATATAATACTTGATTGTTTTTCAGTGATTTACTTGAAATGGTTTGAACTTGATGTAGTTATCAATTCAGTCGTTTTTCTATTTAGAAACCAATTACAATCTTACAGAAAATTACATTTTTAAAGTTAGTTTCACTAATATACATCATAAATAGATCTTATTTTTCAACAATAGCTCCATCAATATAGCAGTCAGATTATAAACCTACAGACAGTTATTATCAGTCTTGTCAATGTACCCTGACACATCTTATTGAAAACAAATGTGCAATAATACCATGCATTCTGGATATTTAATCATTTAGATTTTTTTTCTTGATTTCTATACTGTCTTATGTCTGTACTGTCTGCAATACATGTTAAGCTGCTTTGCTGCAATGCAAAATTCGGACAAAGCGTTGAATTTTTTCTTACCATAGTAACTGCTGTAAATAGTGTGGTGAAAACTGGTATTTTTTGTAAGGGTGTGTTCACACTCATTTCAATATTCTGGTCATGCTTCACCACCACTGTTGTTGTGAAACATGAGTGTGAGGTGAAATGAGACCTAACAGTTTTGCGTCGGGTGTAGTTTCAGTGTTTGTCCTGATGGGGGCGTCATCGTTCCACTGAGTCAACGTGATGTAAACTGAACGAGTGTGTGTGTGTGTGTGTGTGTCAGGGGATTGAGAGAAAGAGTCTGGACTGTCGGACGGTCCAATTATCAGCGAATAACCACCGGCCGTTTCACTTTCTGACACACACACACACACACACGCACACACACACACACACACACACACACACACACGTCCGGTTTGCCTGTAACAGATGTGACATCAGCAGGAGGTATGTCTGTGTGGTGCCACAGGTCACCATGGTTACTGGGTCGGTTAGCAGGCGGTCACAGAACTGCTCCTCTCATCAAGCGGATGGATGATCGGTGTGTTGTTGTCATGGTAACAGTGAAACGCTAAATAGATTTCTGTGACATCATCAGTACAACAAACTATCACCTCCGAACGTATCGTAGAGCTGACCTCTGTCTCAGATGCGGGTTAATCTCAATGTCAGTCATCCGTCAAAAAGTGTGTGTGTGTGTACTGTATGTGTGCACGTGCTTATTGAATGTAGAGAATCAAATTAAAGTGTGTGTTTTCAGACTTTCTGTAATCAGCAAACAGATTTTGTTGCATGTGGGTGTTTGTGTTAATAACGGGGAGCTTTTTTTATGTGTGTTCCTCTCTCTGGCTTTTAGTCTGGAACAAATGTTCTCGTGTTAATTTATTTTTCTGTGTCCACACACGCCAGACACACACACACACACACACACACACACACACACACACACACACACACACACACACCAGACACACACACACACAATAGCACACGCGCACACACCAGCAAGATTCAAATAGCTTTATTGGCATTTTAAAAAGAGTCTCTCTCTCTCTCTTTGCGCCTCTCTCAGGGTTTTCGTACGCCCTGGAATCAACACCTCGGGACTTTTTTTCTGGTAAAAACACAGTCTACAAGTGTCATGTTAACCTAATAAAGATCATTAATTGTCATTTTCTCATTAACTTATGTCCTCATCAATAAAACGAAAACTTACATCACCCCTCCTGTACTGTGTGTGTGTGTGTGCGTGTGCGTGCGTGTGTGTGTGTGTGTGTAACTACACAATGAAGCGTTTATGCACTGATATAATTTAAAGTGATGCTCTTATTCCAGCAGTAAGAGTGGATTGTGTGAAACACTACATGATTGTTTTGGTTTGTTTGTTCGTTCGTTTTAATGGAGTGATGTCCAATAATCTCATCTCACTGCAGTCGCTTCAGGGAGTCAGATTGTAACATTTTCATTTACAGCTCAGAGTTCAGTTTAACAAACTGATATCAAACTCAACTTATTTGAGTCGTCAATCAGTGTTGTAAAAAGTATGTTAAAGAATGAATTATAAACTGTTATAGTCCTAAATAGCGTTAGTTGAGTTTGATGATGTCCTCTGAGATAATTGTCATAAGAGACAATACGATAAAAAGCCACTGAGTGCGAAACACACACACACACACACACACACACACACACACACACACACCTCCTGGCACTCATTACATCTACATAAACGAGACATTTAGAAGTTATGCTTGTCAAAGCATCTTTCGCTCTAATATGCTCTCACATCTCATTGGTATAAAGTTGGAGGCTCATTTCAGAAGCTAATAAACGAGACGGACATGTGTGTGTGTGTTAGACCTGTCTCCTGTAAGTGTTCGGATATGCTGCTTCTCTCTCCATCATTTGGTGAGTCATCGTTGGCTCTTATCGAGGTTGCCGTGGATACTAACAGCATCCGTGTGTTTGCTTTCTGGAGGCTGAAATGCTTTTCCAGACCTGCTGCGTTTCAGCTGAATTAAGAATTAATGTTTTTGAAATGACGACAGAAATGATGTTATTGAGTTTAATGGACTGCTGTTTCTAAAAACACAAACACAAGTCAACAACACAAACACACACACACTGCACACACACACACACACACACTGTTTATAGCTAGAGTGTGAACTAACGTGTTTTCATCAATTTTGACACTACTTGAACTTATTGGGCACTGCTGCATTGTGGGTAATGTCTGGAGTGAGACAGGTGTCAGGCACTGGTGCATTGTGGGTAATATCATCTATCTGAAGTGAGACAGGTGTCAGGTGCAGGTGCATTGTGGGTAATATCATCTACGTGAAGTGAGACAGGTGTCAGGTGCAGGTGCATTGTGGGTAACATCATCTAGGTGAAGTGAGACAGGTGTCAGGTGCAGGTGCATTGTGGGTAATATCATCTATGTGAAGTGAGACAGGTGTCAGGTGCAGGTGCATTGTGGGTAATATCATCTACGTGAAGTGAGACAGGTGTCAGGTGCAGGTGCATTGTGGGTAACATCATCTAGGTGAAGTGAGACAGGTGTCAGGTGCAGGTGCATTGTGGGTAATATCATCTATGTGAAGTGAGACAGGTGTCAGGTGCAGGTGCATTGTGGGTAATATCATCTACGTGAAGTGAGACAGGTGTCAGGTGCAGGTGCATTGTGGGTAACATCATCTACGTGAAGTGAGACAGGTGTCAGGTGCAGGTGCATTGTGGGTAACATCATCTACGTGAAGTGAGACAGGTGTCAGGTGCAGGTGCATTGTGGGTAATGTTGTCTGTCTTTGTGAAGTCTGTACAGTTCACTGTCAGAGGTTCCTCATGTCTCGGGTGGGTGAGGACTGGATCTTTCTCATTCTGCTGGGTCTGGTCATGGCGCTGGTCAGCTTTGTTATGGACTTCTGCATCGCTCTTCTCTTACAAGGTGAGTGTGTGAAGATCATCGCCTGAAGGTGAATGTTACTGTATTCACTTAACGTTTCATGTTTGTGTCTCAAAGACGCGTTGTCTGCTAAACATTCGCTGCTTCAAAAACATCAAACACATCCTCAAGTTTCTTCGGGGTTTGTCTGCAGAATGTAAAACTCTGCAATCATTTCAATGAAAATTTCTTGTTGAAAAAAAGGTTCTTGTTGACCTCAGGAGTTTCATGTGTTATATCACACCTGATTTATAGAGATTGAGAATGTTACTGTGACAGATTTCAGTGTAAATTGTTTTATGGCACATTAACATACACCTGTCTGTCTCTCTCTCTGTCTGTCTCTCTGTCTGTCTACAGCACAGAAGTGGATGTACGGTGGTTTGGACAGTAATGTGGTCTTACAGTATTTGGCGTGGGTCACTTATCCTGTGGTTCTCATCAGTTTTTCTGCAGGATTCACACACATCGTGGCTCCTCAGGCTGCCGGTGAGACACACACACACACACAGCTCTTCAGTATTCAGCAGTGGTTTCTCTATCGACTGATGTTCCTCTTGTTCAGGGTCCGGCATTCCTGAGATGAAGACGATCCTCAGAGGTGTGGTGCTAAAAGAATATCTCACTTTAAAAACATTTGTTGCCAAAGTGGTCGGTCTGACATGTGCGCTGGGCAGTGGATTACCTCTGGGTAAAGAGGTGAACACACACACACACTCATACACACACACACGCACACACACACACACACACACAGGCTTCTGGTTGACTATCTCCATGGGGACAGTCCATAGGCGTAATGTTTTTATACTGTACAAACTGTATATTCTATCCCCTATCCCTAACCCTATCCCTAAACCTAAAGATCATAGAACACTTTTTGCATTTTTAGATTTGTAAAAAATATTGTTCTGTACAATTTATTAGCTTTTGGCCCTGAGGACCTCAATTTTGGTCCCCAAGTGACACGAGTCCCCATGTGTTGGTGTGTATTCAGGTTTAGGTCCCCACCGGGATATACAAACATGAACACACACACACACACACACACACACACACATGCTATTGTTTTTCCATGTTTGGGGACAGTTCCATAGCCTAATGGTTTTTATACTGTACAAACTGTATATTCTATCCCCTATCCCTAACCCTATCCCTAAACCTAAAGATCATAGAACACTTTTTGCATTTTTAGATTTGTAAAAAATATTGTTCTGTACAATTTATTAGCTTTTGTGCCCATGAGGACCTCAATTTTGGTCCCCACGGTGACACGAGTCCCCATGTGTTGGTGTGTATTCAGGTTTAGGTCCCCACCGGGATATACAAACATGAACAACACACACACCACACACACACACACACACACACACACCACACACACATCACACACACCACACACACAGCACACACACGCACACACACACACACAC
>NC_079903.1:23051664-23069164 GCF_024868665.1 Triplophysa rosa | reverse complement strand
TTGAAAAGTGGTGCGTTCCAAATGGGATATATGAAAAACAATCATCAACGCCGAAGGGTCGTTCCAAAACCAAGTGCCCATAACTGGCCACTTCAAAGGGCCCTTCGGAATGAAACATTTCGAAGGGTACAACTGATGGACACTTCGTGCCCCCATGATTCATTGCGCAGAATTTTGTGTGGCAACTGCGCCTCCCTATGGGCCCTAGGATGATGACGCAGAAGGGCACTTCAAATAGGCCCTGTCCCAAATGGGGCACTTCATGTGGACTTGCAGTCTCGTGGACTTAAATTGCGCGTGCTCGCCAAGTCTACGAGTCCGTAGAGTGTACCATTTGTCTTTTTAGTGCTCAGAAGTCTGCTCGCGAGCGCCTCCTTTGTGCTATTCGCCGAAGACCGCATTGCTGCAGACTCCACTGAAGTCCCCTACCCAGGAATCCTTGCGAACGCCCAATCACAGAACGGATGGGAGGAGTGTCGTGGATGTCAGACATTAAAGTAAACATGACGGATACATTTTTAAATGTATGTTTTGATAAAATTCAAAATTAATTAATTCGTTTTTTATTCGCATTATTGCATATTTATTTTCTATTAAGCCAGCTATTCAAGAATAAAATCTTTTAATGCAGTGCATTTTCTAACTTAAGGTAATAAGCGTCAGATGTTTTGTTGTAGGTTTATATCTAGTTGTCTCTGGGCTCTGTAAAGCTGAACAACACAGCTTCTGTATTATAGAGACATATTAAATAACAACATATATGCATATTAAGAACACATTATGCAAATTAACTATAGTGTATACAAATAAATAAATATACATAAGCAGTTGCATTTATGTCATGCCAAACAAATGCATTACAAACATAAGTGTAATAAAGCTCAATAAAAGGGAAGGAAGGAGGCGGGAACCGGCGAACAATCAAACACTTTAATCAAAATAAATAAACAATAAATCGGCAGTAAAAACAGGCCAGCAGCCCCTCACGGACGACTGCCGGCCACACAAACATAAACAAAACTTAAATGTCCGGGGCCGGTCCTCTCTCGCCGTATACTCCTGTCGTTCGTCCTTTTATGCTTCCGATCTCCTCCATGAGAGATCCTCCTCGCTTCCTCCTCCCATGGCTCTCGTCACGCCTCCCTCGTCACAATAAGTATCTATTGCATAATGCTCAGGTGGCATATCAACATATGAAATACAGAACAATAAAAACCAGCAGCTCCTGTCCCAAATAACAACAGTGAGACAACAAGTGTGGTCGACTTCATGCGGCGTTGCGCAGACTGATCAGTGTATGACGAGTAACCGCGAGAGTGATTAGAAAGCACCGCTTGCTCTTTCCGGCGTGATGACCTCAAGTCTGTCCCAAAATGCACTCCCATGTACCCTTATGGACTCGTGCCTAGTGCCCTATAGGTCTACACTTCCTGACGTCACCAAGTGTGGACTCCACAAGACCGGAGTGCGCCATTTGGGACAGGGCCACAGTTCTTTGGTCCCCTACACCCTTCAACCCTTCGAAGCTCTCACTTCAGAGGGTAAACCCTTTGAAGAGCTTTGGGAATAGGGTTGAGCCCTTCGAAATGGAACGGCGGGCAAATTTCAAACGAATAAATCAAGTTACCACGCCTAATCTTATAACTAAAAACATCTTATAACTAAAAATGAACACTTGAATACACACCAGAGTGATAAGAACTAACTAAAATCAGTACACAGTACACAGAAACCATCTTTAGATCTTCTTCTTAGTTTGGCACGATGCCCATTCGGGTTTATGACCTATACTGCGGCCAGCCACCAGGGGGCGATCAAAGACTAGAGGAAGATTAGATTATCTAGGCTGTGATTTAGATGACAGGTGTCGGTGATATCTTGGCAAGTGTCTTGATCACCACCACTGCTGTTGCTTCAATCGCAGAGCAGTCAATAAACGGGACATGGGAAGTCACGTATGGGACAAATCAGGCCGGCTCAATATACGGGACGGTTGGCAACCCTATCTGCAAGACATCTGCGATAAATAGTTCGCTCATCTGCAATACGTCTAGGAGACGTCTGCTGTCAGACGTCATATAGACATCTAGAAGACGTCTGTAACATATTTCTGATTTAGAATGGATGTAAAACTGCTCTTTCTGAGATGTTTAGCAGATGAATTTACACAGCAGATGTTTTCCAGATCTTTAGCAGACGTCTTACAGACGTACGTGTGCTAGCTGGGGAGAAATCGCGTCTGTACAACCTCATGGTTTGAAGTGCAGTGAAACCTCTTCAGAATGACTCATAATTGGGTCAAAGAAGTTCAGACTGAATTTCACAAACACAGGATTATTTGTTCATGTGTGCAGGCGTCTGTTGTACCCGGCGCTGGTCACTCTGCTGGTCACAACACTCACCTTTCCTCCAGGATTTGGACAGTTCATGGCTGGACAGGTAACACTTTGTTGTTCACACACGTTAGTTAATAATGTTGATCATTCAGCGCCACAGCGGATCACAACTTCAGATGCACAAGTTTAAGGTCGTGGTTGTTTCCCAGCACCCATTCGCCTCTCCCTCATCCTGTAACTTCTGTCGTCCTCTCCACTGTCGTATCAATATGAAAAAGGCCCAAAATAACTTAAAAGCAAAAGGATTTGGCAGTTTTGTACAAAAAAAAGGCGTTTTAGTCATCTGGCTAAACTAACACGTACAGCACAGATGTTACTTCACGTAATCCTATATGGAGCTTCTTATTCTGTATTTTTGTCAGCGCAACAGAAATAGTCAACATATTCGAGATAATATCCGCTCAGATTATATGAGAAATATTGCAGTTTAATGCATTCTATTATTTCCATTGAACTGACCTGAGCTACAACAGGACATCTGTCCACATCAGAGGTTCTGAGGGGCATCACGTCTGATTTGGGGTTTATAGAAATAAACTGTGACATGATTTCCCCTCGCAGCTCACACAAAAGGACACAATGGTGTCATTCTTTGACAATCACACCTGGGCAAAGCAAGGAATCACAGAGGACTTCATATACAACAGCCAATCGGCCGCCTGGAAACATCCGCAGGCAAATATCTTCATCATCCTCGTCATCTTCATCGTCATGAAGGTAAACACGCGTCTCTCTCCTCTCACACACAGATCAATTAAAGCTGACTGGTTTTATTGCTGATTTAAGCTTAAATTTCCTGTCTGAAAGTTACATGTGAAGTTCAGACTATGTAAACGGGTTTGTTAACGAAGTGTGATGATAGCAAACTAAAATCAGACCTGATGAAAGAACAAAACTCTTTTAATCTTCCACATCACTGTGTTTGTTTGTGTGCGTGCGTGTGTATGTGTGTGCGTGTGTGTGTGTGCATGTGGGTGTGTTTGTGTGTCATGTTCCAATGTATTGATAGTGATCCAGAAATCTTTTCAAATTTATCTGCTAACACACCAGATGTTATTGTGATCAATAATGTGTGTAAAGAGGTGATTGTTTTGGAGGTTGCTTGTAGTTTGGAGGAAGCCTTTATGACTAAGGTCATTAAACACCAACCTCTTTTGGACACCATTGCAGAGTTGGGTTATCGGAGTCGATTGCTTGTTTTTATATTTGTCAGCTTGGGACACGCACATAGGCTGGTTGTACGAGGACTTCAACAGCTTGAGATGTCAAAAAATACTGTGCTTTGTCTGCTATTATAGGCAGCCGCAGTATATGGCGGAGACGTTGCTATTTATGTCCCTAACAACTGAGTTTATATTGTGTACATTTGTTGTATGCCACTGGTCCAGGAATGTTTTCATATGTAGTTGACGGCATCTATAGTATTTATGTCGCTGTAAATCATTTCTTTTAAGTGGACTTGAGTAAAATATAAAAATGTGTTTGTGTGCGTGTGCATGTGTTTGCGTGTGCATGTTTGTGTGTGTGTGTGTGCGTTTGTGTGTGTGTGTGTTCGTGTATTGTGTGAGTGTGCACGTGCTGTACTTTAATCGGGCGGTACCTGCATGAGTGTGTCGCCTTGGCAACCTCATCAGGACCAGGTCGAAACCTGTCACGGCACAGGAAGTGGTGTTGTGTGTGTGTGTGCGTTTGTGTGTGTGTGTGTTTGTGTATTGTGTGGGTGTGCACGTGCCAAGACTTTAATCGGGCACTCGCTGCATGAGTGTGTCGCCTTGGCAACCTCATCAGGACCAGGTCGAAACCTGTCACAGCAAAGGAAGTGATGTCGTCTGCGTTGCCATGGGGACAGGTGCCCTGTGTCCTTATGCCGAACATAAACCTTTGCCTTAACCTGTTGCGTGTGCGTGTGTGACTGTTCTTGCGAATGTCCTTAAAGGACCCATTGCATGAAAGTCACATTTTTTCGGTGTTTAAATGCTATAATCGTGTCCCCGGTGCATCTATCAACCCAGAACACGTGAAAAACAAGATCCCAGTAACTTTGTTTTGATGAGCCTTTCTCTGCAAGCATGTGAGAAATCCAGCCGTTCAGATTTCGCTCCTGATGTGATGTAGACACAGGCTCTTATTATAATGTCACTGCCCCTTAATCTACACAATTCCACGGCGCTGCCGCCATTGTTGTTTTCACAAGCGACAGCACGTACGTGACGTCATGACTAAAGTTCATGGACAACATGCAATGTAGTCGCTGCACAGAATCCTAACCTAGAAAGAGACAGGAGTGGATTTATTTTGTTTTTAGTGGAAATCCCTCAGAAACCAGAAGTAAAAACCTGCTTGTTTGCACGAATCACTTCAAGCCGGAGTGCTTTATCAACCTGGGACAGTACAAGCAGGATTAGCTTCCTCAAGTTGTTCCTCAAGAGGGATCGAGACCGACTGAACGAGACAAAACTGCCGATGTAAGTAATATTTATCAACAGTCTGAATTGACGTACATGTACCGTATATATAGGAGGATAACGTTAGCATATGATAGCGAAGGGAGCGAAGTCAGTCATGGGCTAAATGGAACATTCAAAGCCAGTGTTAAACTTACTCTATATTTATATGTTATTTGGCAAATGGGCACTTGGAGTTTAGAGCTGTATGTATGTCAATACATCATGTGCGTTAATATGTTCAGCTGCGGTAAACTGTTTGTTTTGCTAATGAACAGGGGCAAACACTGCGGTTAGTTTCACTTTAAACGTCTCAAATCACGCCGGACGGAAGGGGGTGGGGTGCGCTGTAACTCATAATCATTTAAAGAGACATGCACCAAAACGGGTTGCTGTGAGCAGAGCTGATTTTGACGAGGCAAGAAGGGTTTTGTTTACACAGCCATTGAGTGTTTTTAAGCAAAATATGTTCCAGACATTTCATGAAGACCCTAATAAATCATACCATCTTGTTGAAAATGCTCATACAATGAGACCTTTAAAACATGCTGAAATGTCCAAAAGCTACTTTTAGCTCATAAATCATGCTTTACTTTAAATCAAATGATACTCAGTTTAGTGTGGAAATAAAGTCTGGACCAGACAACACACTTTGATCTCGCCACGACGTGGTCAGGTGGTTCATGGAGCGCTTAATAGTTCTAAACTGTCCGTCGGTTTGAATGGGTTTAAGCGGGAGAGACAGCGGAAGCAGCCGTATTTGCAGTAAATTTCATTATATACGAACACAATATGCACTGATTACTATTTTGATTAAATTTATAATAACATTTTGTCTGACGAGTGTTTTAAACGAGTGTATTTTGTGCGTTTAATTTGACTAGGAAGAATGCATGCATTCATCTGTTTCTCATGCTTATATGATCATCAGTACATACCAATGTAAATTATGACATTCACATAAAAATGCACAAGTAATTTATCAATAAATAATCAACGATTGCAAGTAAATGCACCACAACGAACGCTGAAAAATGAACAAGACAAACAATTTCATCCAGTAGGAGATTATTAAATAATTTATACAGGGAGAGGGTAGATAACATTTTATTTAATGAGCAGTCTTTATAGAACATCATTCAACCACACATACAGACACACGGAAAGCCATTTTTATTTAGGAAAACTATATTTTGTTTCAAAAACATCCTTATAATAAAACGCCAGTTTTACAGAGATATGTTTGATCAACTTACCTGCGAATGTGTTTGGGAAACACTGAAATGAATGGGCTTCAATGCAATGTTTGGAACGATAGAGCCCTCCGTGACACAAGTTACTTCCGCATTCCATTCTTCCAACAGACGTCTATGCGAGCTCTGGCCTGGACAATGTACTCTTGATCACTTAAAGCAGGGGTGTCCAAAGTCAGTCCTGGAGGGCCGGTGTCCTGCAAAGTTTAGCTTCAACCTGAATCAAACACACCTGAACAGCTAATCAAGGTCTCACAAAGCAGACTAGAAACTTCCAAACAGGTGTGTTGAGCCAAGTTGGAGCTAAACTCTGCAGGACAGTGGACATTGGACACCCCTGATTTAAAGGAACAATTCAGCTAAAAATCTACATTTTGTCATCATTTATTCTCCTCATGTGTTTGTAGATCTGTCTTCAGTGGAACTCAACAGAAGATATTTTGAGAAAAGTCTCAGTGGTTTTGTGTTCATACCAATGGAAGTCAATGGAGTTCAGTGTTGTTTGATGATCAAAATTCTTCAAAATATCTTCTGTTGTGTTCTGACGAAGAAAGAAACTCACACAGGTTTGACATCCCAAAAATATAGTAGTATAAGACATTGAGTAGTTTCTAGATTTTGTTTTTTAAATAAACACACATAGACTGACTGACTGACTGTATCATTACATCTACTGACAGGTGCATGTGCATGTGTAGGTTATTATTAATGTCATAGTCATGCGGTCGGTTCACAAGCAACAAAATCAACTGATAAAATGCACAGCGTGAGATGGACAAACAGAGAGCGTCTTGTCGTGTGAATTCATGTGAATGTGTTCTTTAGATTCAAGTGGATAGGTGAAGTTTTCAGAAGAATATTATTCAATGATGATCTCTCCACCTACTGCTTTCACACACTTATCTTACGTGATATTTCACACCGTCCTGCGTCGCTCTCCTCACAGGAACCTTCCACCCTTCTCTTCCTGTTCCTTGAATCAACCAGTCAGATCGCTCGTGTAATTACCTACAGTTCAGTTCAGGACTTAATGCACATTCGAGGACGTGTGTGTGTTCATGTGCCTCGTTAACAAATAAACAGAAATGCCATTTCCAGATTGGTGCAAAGTTCATACTTGTTTTGTGCGTGAGTGTGTGTGTGTGTGTGTGTGTGTGTGTGTGTGTGTGTGTGTGTGTGTGTGTGTGTGTTATCATTAATGTGTCTCATATAAAGTGTTATTAAAGTGAGAGATAACATCAGTTTCTTCAGTTGTTCACTAATGAGATAGAACACACACACACACATACACGCTTTTATCAGCACATTTTGTTCTGTTCTTCGACAGAGAAGTTTGAAATGACAAACTTGTATTTGCTTTAATCAGTTTTGTTGTGTTACACTTGAATGAAGGTCTGCTTTGCTCAAAGTGTTCAATGATATTTTACTTGCAGTTGATTGTGGTAAAAATATAGTTTAAGATGGTTCAGCTCGAATCTTAGAAAAAGGTCTTTCTCTGTTGAGTTGGGTAAGTTCTCCTCATCTACTGCTCCTGTTATTTGTGGAGTACCTCAGGGATCCCTTCTGGGTCCACTTCTTTTGAATTTATATATGCGTCCGTTGGGCGATATTATTAGGAGGCATAATGTGTCATTTCACTTATATGCTGATGATACCCAGCTGTATTTACCATTGAAAGCTGATGCTTCCATTGAACCTTTATTGGCTTGCCTTGGTGACATTAAGGAATGGTTATCCAATAGTTTTCTTTGACTTAATGAGGACAAAACAGAAATAATCGTCTTTTTTCCTCCTAAGTTAAGAAGTGGTCTAATTAATGAGCATAGCAATCATTTCTCCTCAGTCTCTCGACAGATCAGGAATCTCTGTTATTATTGACTAAGCAAAATAATCTAGGTGTCAAGAACAGTTTTTATCAATTAAGTACTATTTCTAGACTGAAATCATTTTTATCATTTCAAGATCTGGAGAAGGTCATTCATGCCTTTATTACTTCTCGCTTAGATAACTGTAACTCATTATATTTGGGCCTTCCTCAGTCTTCGATTGCAAGCCTTCAGATGGTACAAAATGCGGCGGCATGGCTGTTGACCAGGGCAAAGAAAAATGATCCTATTACACCAATTTCATTGGCTCCCTGTTCGTTTTAGAATACAGTTGAACATTTTGTTGTTTGTTTTTAAAGCTCTTAATGGTCAAGCCCCATCTTATTTCGCAGGTCTTCTTACTCTTCGTTCATCCTCCAGGTCTTTAAGATCTTCTGACAGGGCTCTTTTAGCTGTCCCTCATTCACTCCTTTTCAGTTGCCGCCCCCCGTCTTTGGAATCACCTGCCACTGGACATTCGCCTTGCACCTTCTATTACAACTTCTAAAACGATGTCAAAAACATATCTTTACTCCTAGGCATTCTAATTGGATTTTATCTATGATTTATTGTTTTATGATTTGTGTTGATTGTTTTATGTTTTAACCCTTTGATTCTGTTCAGCACTTTGGCCAGCCCTGCTGAGATAAATAAACTTTACTTGCTTACTTACACTGATCTATAGAAGTGAAATCTTACATGAAATGTAAGTTTAATTCTCATTTATAAAATACAGTTTCTTTTTAAGGACATGCTTTTCTACTTCATGACTATCATGTGAAAAAATAACAGTGTATATATAAAGGTCGTGTTTGTTGTGTAATTTGGATTTTCATTCGATTTTTATTGATCTGTTTGTTATTAATTATGCGGAGCAAAACATTTATCTTTTCATTTGGTATATTAACATGTTTCACCCGTTATGTGTATTTGATCAATCATTCAATGTAATTTCTCTTTTATAAATACAGATTGTGTTTGTGAGATTTTTCTATTGACACATTTAATTTCATGTCTCTGTGAGTCTGAAGAGGAGATGACGGGGAGATGTCGTCCAGCGTGGCAGATTTTGCGTCAGATGTATAATGAGTACATTTGTGTATTTTTATATGTTGTGACGCACACAGACTCATGTGTGAATATCACATCCTTCTGTTTGTCATATGGCAGCCTGTTGTGTGAGTGGAGAGACAGGCGGCTGCAGGAACACAAACAGGCCTGTTACGTGAACTGACGCTTATTCAAAATTCTGCACAGGGGTTTATGATTCTTTTTTCATTTTTAAACCAGTTTGTTTACGATTTTCAGCCAAATGAGTCGGTTGACTAAAATGAGCTTTAGAAGGGGACGTGTCATTTATTGATTGACAGCTGTGTGATGGGTATTCTCACACCTTATTTGGTTGTGTTTGAGTGTGTGTTGTGTTGTGTTAATGACACAAGTGTCTCTGTCGTCTCTCGTTCAGTTCTGGATGTCAGCTTTAGCCACGACTCTTCCAGTCCCCTGTGGAGCTTTCATGCCTGTGTTTGTCATTGGTAAGTGTGTGTGTCTCTGACTGATGTGATGTCACAAATCTTAAATGACTTTAACGCAGTATGAATGAGGTGTAGTTTGACCCGTGTGTGTGTGTCAGGTGCTGCGTTCGGGCGTTTGGTGGGTGAGAGTATGGCCGCATGGTTTCCAGAGGGCATCAATTCAGATGGAACCATCTATCCCATAATGCCCGGTGGTTATGCTGTTGTGGGTGAGAAACATCATTCATCCACAGATGCTGATGCATCTTTTATGGAAATTTACTCTCATTCACTCTCTCGCCTGTCGCTCGCTCACTCACTCATTCACTCACTCACTCGCTCTCTCGCTCGCTCGCTCTCTCACTCACTCGCTCGCTCGCTCGCTCGCTCGCTCGCTCGCTCTCTCACTCACTCGCTCACTCACTCACTCGCTCACTCTCTCACTCGCTCACTCGCTCACTCGCTCACTCGCTCACTCGCTCTCTCGCTCTCTCGCTCTCTCTCTCTCTCTCTCTCTCTCTCTCGCTCGCTCGCTCGCTCGCTCACTCATTCACTCACTCCTTCACTCGCTTTTGTGTTTCAGGTTGTGTTGTGTTATTTATTGTTTATGTTGTGTGTGTAGGAGCGGCTGCATTATCCGGTGCTGTCACACACACGGTGTCGACGGCTGTGATTGTGTTTGAGTTGACGGGTCAGATCAGTCACATTCTGCCCATCATGATCGCTGTGATTCTCGCCAATGCCGTCGCTCAGAGCCTCCAGCCGTCCATCTATGACTCCATCATCCGCATTAAAAAACTGCCGTACCTGCCCGAGCTCGGCTGGGGTCACCACGAGTGAGTCAATTTTCAATTTCAATTTCAAGGTACTTTATTGGCATGATTGCGTGTTCTTACAATATTGCCAAAGCATTGAACATATAACAAAAGACATACATTAAGTACAACATTAGAGTCAAATTAAAATAAAGTGCTGAGTAAGGCATAAATATAGAATGAAATCTAAAATCAAGTATATGTAAGTAAACAAATGAAATATCAATCTCAAATGTAGATTTGAAAAGAGAGACAGAGAGAGAGAGAGCAAGAGAGAGAACAACTCTCTCTTTCTCTCTCTCTAATCTGTTATATCAGACGCTTACATTCGTTGTATGAGCATTTTCAACAAGATGGTATGATTTATTAGGGTCTTCATGAAATGTCTGGAACATATTTTGCTTAAAAACACTCAATGGCTGTGTAAACAAAACCCTTCTTGCCTCGTCAAAACCAGCTCTGCTCACAGCAACCCGTTTTGGTGCATGTCTCTTTAAATGATTATGAGTTACAGCGCACCCCACCCCCTTCCGTCCGGCGTGATTTGAGACGTTTAAAGTGAAACTAACCGCAGTGTTTGCCCCTGTTCATTAGCAAAACAAACAGTTTACCGCAGCTGAACATATTAACGCACATGATGTATTGACATACATACAGCTAAACTCCAAGTGCCCATTTGCCAAATAACATATAAATATAGAATAAGTTTAACACTGGCTTTGAATGTTCTATTTAGCCCGTGACTGACTTCGCTCCCTTCGCTATCATATGCTAACGTTATCCTCCTATATATACGGTACATGTACGTCAATTCAGACTGTTGATAAATATTACTTACATCGGCAGTTTTGTCTCGTTCAGTCGGTCTCGATCCCTCTTGAGGAACAACTTGAGGAAGCTAATCCTGCTTGTACTGTCCCAGGTTGATAAAGCACTCCGGCTTGAAGTGATTCGTGCAAACAAGCAGGTTTTTACTTCTGGTTTCTGAGGGATTTCCACTAAAAACAAAATAAATCCACTCCTGTCTCTTTCTAGGTTAGGATTCTGTGCAGCGACTACATTGCATGTTGTCCATGAACTTTAGTCATGACGTCACGTACGTGCTGTCGCTTGTGAAAACAACAATGGCGGCAGCGCCGTGGAATTGTGTAGATTAAGGGGCAGTGACATTATAATAAGAGCCTGCGTCTACATCACATCAGGAGCGAAATCTGAACGGCTGGATTTCTCACATGCTTGCAGAGAAAGGCTCATCAAAACAAAGTTACTGGGATCTTGTTTTTCACGTGTTCTGGGTTGATAGATGCACCGGGGTGCAAAAAATGTGACTTCCATGCAATGGGTCCTTTAATGAGTGTAAATGGACTGTGTGCAGTAGAATTAAACAAGCACACACAAACTGACTCTCATAGTGTCTTTCTGTTGTTTGTGTCTTTCTGTTGCCCCCCCATACCCCCCCAAACACACACAGTGTGTTGTCAGATAGGAGCACCAGCGAGCAATGTTCCTGGACTGGTTTACACAAAAATCACACAAATAGTCATTCTGTTTAACAAACACACAGTGATGTGTGTTTTTGCCCTTGTGTCAAATTCATCTGTAGTATCTGAGAGCCACATTTATACCTATCGAAAGAACAACTACATAACAACAGTCTGAGTGTGTGTGTGTGAGTGTGCGCGTGTGTGTGTGTGTTTGAGTGTGTTTGTTTGTTTTTCTGCGAGTGTGTGTGTTTGCGTGTGTGTGTATGTGCGCTTGTTAGTGTGTGTGTGTGTGTGTGTGTGTTTGTGCTGTGTTGTGTGTGTGTGTGTGGTGTGTGTGTGTGTGCTTAGGGCTGAACGATTAATCGAAATCGAATCGCAATCGCGATGTGAGACGTTGCGATTTGCTAATCGCAAGAGGCTGCGATGTGGAAACGAGTGAAATATAGGAAACGCGTCTGTTCCAAGCCCGCTTTGAGTGGCATTCTTGCTAACCAACAGAGTGAGCGCACCTCCGTTATGCCTAATCAAAAAAAAAAAAACAGAAAGCGAGGAAGAGAGTGTGTGTTATTATGGCATCTGCAGAGTCAGATCGATCATATTAGGAAATAAATACTAAAGAACCATCCAATTCAGAAGACCGCACACACAGCCTGTGTTATACTCGCTCTCTTCCCGCGTTGCGCGTCTTGCGGACGAGCCGTTTAAACTTGACGCGCACACATAGCCCGTTTCATACTCGCTCGTCTCGCGGACGAGCCGTTTAAACTTGATGCGCACACACACCTGTTGCCTTGACGCACGCGCGCACCCTGTGTCAACTCACGCCTAGCTCCGCGTTTCAAACAAATGTAAATTCTATCTAACTGTTTTGCTAATTTCACTTGGATGAAATTAAACATTCAGCACATTTTCTACTTGTTTTAAAAAATCCCACATACTTAAAAAATTATAAATCAGCCTATGTAAACTATGAACTATTTTAATAATTCACTAACACAATAGAAAATGTTATGGATTTAAGGGTTACAATGGGAGTTGTATTTGTTTTAATGGAAACTATAATAGTGTACACTGGTATTTGGATTCTATTGGTGTGATGTAATCTTGAAGCTGGGAACCAATTGAACAACAGTAAGCCCTATTTGAATAATGCCCCAAAATGTTTGTAATGGTTTTAATGGAAACAATTAGAATTTCTGTAATGTTTTTTTTTGTTGTTTTCTTTCAGCAGGGTAACTATACGCATACTGTGCTCCACACAACAATATTGAGCTGAAGCTTGAATTAGAAAAGTTAAAATCGCAAATCAAATCGCAATCGCAATGTCTGTCAAAAAAATCGCAATTAGATATTTTCCCCAAATCGCACAGCCCTAGTGTGTGTGTGTATGTGCGCTTGTTAGTGCGTGCGCTTGTTTGTGCGCGTGTGCGTGTGTTTGTGTGCCGGAAACTAGATTTTGCTGATTCAGACTGCAGATAAAAAGTCATTTATCAGCAGGACACACACACACGCACACAGTCATTCTTTACTGCTTCAATGTCACTTTCAGCAAAAATATAACACATACTGTCACAGACAAATAAATGAAGCACACAGACGCACAACCCTAAGCTGTTCACATGTTTGAACTATATCTTTACATTTTCTGACAAATGGAGTCGTACTTCCACCATGCTAGAGTTATGGCTGGTTGCCAGGGTGTTGAGATGTGGTTGCTAAGGTGATTAGGCTTTGCGTCTGACATGCCCACCCTCAGGTGTGTGAAATTCTGTGTGGTAACAGATCTCGTCAATACTGCAGTTTTTTGCACATTTTCCGAAGATGAAATAAATGAAGAAATGGTCAACATGATCTCACTTCTTGAGTGTCACACTTTAAAAAAGTATAACATTTACATCAGGGGGAATCATGCGGTAACAGGGTTGAATGCAAACGTGAGGGTGTTTAAAACCAACGACTTCTGCACTTGTAATGTTAATATTATGTTAGATTCACTCTTACATCATTTTCTCTGCGTGAAGGAAATATAATATCCGTGTGGAGGACATCATGGTGAGAGACGTCCATTACATCACTCTCAACTCCACCTACAGAGATCTGCACGAGATTCTTCTGATGGGAAACCTGAAAACATTAGCACTGGTGGAGTCTGCAGGTACACACACACACACACACACACACACGCAGACACACGCGCACACACAGACACACAGGTTCATTATAAAGACTAAAGACCTGAAACCTCCATGTAAAGGAAAAGTGTTCTGTGGTTTCAGAGTCGATGATCTTGTTGGGTTCTATTGAGCGTGCTCAGTTACAGGCGCTCCTGACACAGCATCTGGGTAGCCAGCGGCGTCTGGAGTACATACGTGAGCATGCAGAGGATGAGAGGAAGCGTATGTCAGTGATCAGCACCCCCAGCAGTGAGGAGGGAGGTCACAAGGTCAACCACGAGGTTCGATTTCAGGTCAGTGCGTGAACAGCTGTTTGACTCCTATGACATTATTATATTCATGTATTTATATTGACTGTGTGTGTGTGTGTGTGTGTGTGTGTGTGTGTGTGTGTGTGTGTGTGTGTGTGTGTGTGTGTGTGTTTTGACAGATCTCCACAGAGGAATCCTCCTTCCCTCCCTCTCGACCTGTTTCTCCCAAACCTCTCAAACCAGCGCTGAAGAGATCGTCTGTCGCTGAGAAGAACACAGACATTCCCACAAGTAAGCACACACACGTACATCACACATGAAGGAAAACACAGACATGACACAGTATCTGTCAGGAGTTTTACATTCAAATGACGATGAAATGGAATAAGATGAAGTCATGCAACACAAACACACACACAACATGCAGACATATAACATCACAATGAATCGATCAATCATCTCCGTTCATCTCAATGTGTATGCTAACAACGCCAAGCTCGTGGGTTCCATCCCAGGGATCACACATACTTACAAACAAATGTATAGGGTAATGCAACGTAAGTGGCTTTGGATAAAAGCGTCGGCCAAATGCATAAATGTAAATGTAAAACTCTTCCCAGCGTGAGAACAAAATAAACTGGACGATAAAATGCCAGATTCTAGTCAAAAGGTGGCATGTTTGGTTTATTTTCAATGGTTTTAGTCGAAACATAATTCCAGCAGTTGTAATAGTGCTCGTACAGAATCCAGATGAAGTGTGTCCAAGCTTTTGACTGCTGCTGTATATTCTTCCTGAATCATTCTTAATACCAATGGAGAAAATGTGAAACTTGATTAATAAACCAGAAGGATTTGATTGCTGTTAGTGTCTGATCCATTGAGATGATGTGTTCTACATGACAGCCAATAAGAATTCAAAAGCAAATCTCTCTCGGTCTCTCTCAGGTCCTCATGAATCTGGCAGTGGTCTGAAGAATCTTCTCTGCGCTCGTCCTCGGACAGAAACACTGGAGGTGAGAGCACACGCACACGCACACGCACACACGAGTGTTAATGTGTAAATGATATGATGTAAGAATAAAGATTGTTGTGTTGTTTGTCTTTTCTAATGGAAGAATAATAATGTGATGACTGCTGATCTCAGACCAGTTAAACGTGTGAGGATTTCAGTCGTGGTAAGAGCCAGAGAAACCGATGGCTCGCTGAGTAATTCATCATCCGTCATCTCCTTACCTCATGTCTCCATCTGACCTTTGACCTGTAGCCATTGTAACGCTTCTGATTGGTCATTCCAGCATAAATCCCCACACGTGTTCTGATCGGTCCAGAGACAAACATTACAGTTCAAAGGTCACCATTGTGTAATCAGACGTGCATTTAGTAGATGTGACACGTTAAAGGGATATTCATCTAAAAATCCTTTAGGGTGTTTTCACACCTAGTTCGTTTGAGCACTTCCGCGCGTATGAGTGAAGAATCCAAGTGATCTCAGACCCCCTTAAAGGCCCCAAAAGCGAACCGTACTCTGACCACCTCCGGAGGTTCGATTGTGGGTCCGTTTATGGTTGGCTTTATTCCTGACATGTGAAAGCAGTAAGGTCCCGGTTCAGTTCGCTTTGGTTTGGTGTTTTCTGGGGAGTTCTCATGAAGATGTGAACAGGAACGGTCGGAGATCACTTTAATCCCAAAGAGGACCAAAAAAGGACTGAGTTCTCTTTCGACTCCACTATGTTGTGAACAGCAAAAGGACTGAGATCACATTCTGGATCACGTTAAGTGAACTGGGTTTGGTTCTTTTAAAACGAACTATATGTGAAACACCCTACTCACCCTCCTGTTATTTTCATCCCTGAAAACATGACTTTGTTCAACACAGAGAAAGATATTTGGAAGAATGTCAGCAAGTTTCACATCTGTGACATCATTGACTACCATAGTAGGAAAATTGAAATGTTTGTCAAAGGTGCCCCAGAACGGTTTGTTTTCCTAAATTCTGCAAAATATCTCATTTTGTGTTCAACAGATCAGATTTTTTTCTACTGTGGTAGTGGACGATGTCCCAGAACTGAAAATAGCTAACATTCTTCCAAATATCTGTGTTCAACAAATCAAAGAAATGTATGCAGGTTTAAAACAACCTGAGGGTGAGTAAACGACGACAGATTTTTATTTTTGGGTGAAGCGTGCCTTTAAGTGTGAGCCGTGTGAACAGTAAAAATCTAGTTTTGATAGATTTTAGAAACTAGATTTCACGATCATTTCTGATGTCATTATGGTGCATTAATATCATGATTTACATAATCAGTTTCTTCTGTTGCACAGACACACACAAAAGTCCTGAAGAAAGTTTGTGAAACTCTGAAGCGTAGACATGTTTACATAGATGCCTCATTTCTGTGCGTTTCTACAGTATTGAAACGGTGTGTGTCTGTAACTCTAGTTATAGACACAAACATTATAATTCATAAACCAACTAACACAATACAAGATGAAGGCATCAACAAACACCATATTATAAAATAATTGAGTTCATGCGTATATAAACACAAAGCAGCACATTTTCACCTGTGAAAGGTTCACATTTCTTCAAGAATTGAAATCTCTGTTATTTCTACAACAATATTGTGACATCTTGAAAATCTCATGGATTTTTACTGTGAATGATGAGACACGAACTGAAATGTTGACTGTTCCAAGATGGCAGACACAATGTGTCTGGATTGCGGCATCTATGTATGCATGTCTATGTTCCGATGAGGTAAAATCATGGTAAAACAGAAAGAAAGATTTATCAGAGTCATAAGGTGTCAGTTTTTTATCCTGAATTCTTGAATGTTGGATAGGGAAACATGATTTAATTTAGCTGACTGATGTATTTACGTTTTACTTATTGTGCACATAACTTGTTCTAGAGTTGACAACATCAAATTAGGACAGGAAGGAAGAAAGCAAACCCCTAAAAGAGAACTTACAGCAAAGCCCAAAATGATAAAACAAATAATTGGAAGCTCAACCAATTGAATTTCACACCCGTCCTGGAATTCTTCATCAGTGTTTGTGATGTCTAGTGTTTGTGTATCGGTGTCCACTGTTGAAAGAAGTTTTCCTGGATGCTGAAGTTGAATACACAGTCTCTCATCAGGATGGCGTGTTTCTATCAGGTCCTCCTGCAGTCTAGTGTTGTATGAGAGCATTATGATGAGCCGCAGGCGTTTCTCATTACACTCGCAGTCCACAGAAAGAAGCAGCAGCAGTAACGCTAATGGACGGATGTTTTATTCATGTGTGCGTGTGTGTGCGTGTG
>NC_079903.1:23027781-23051364 GCF_024868665.1 Triplophysa rosa | reverse complement strand
GTGTGTGTGTGTTTCCAGTGAGAAAACATCCACATTGCAAACTGCTAACACACACACGTGCATGCACATTAAACTTGGATGTGACCAATAAAAGCGTTTTAAAAAAGGACAAAGAAACTGATTGTGTATTCACAGTGTGTGCAGGAGGCTTTTGGCCTGTGTGTTTCTGTTACATAATCCCACCGCACACCACTCCATCCACACTCTGAAGTCTCACACCGCACGTGTGTGTGTGTGTGTGTGTGTGTGTGTGTGTGTGTGTGTGTGTGTGTGTGCGTGTGTGCGTGTGTGTGTGTATTAACTCTTCTCTGTCTTTCTCTAGGACGACCCGGACATGGAAGATGATATGACACTTCGAGAGGTAAGAAAAATAACACGCACACAGACAAACACACACACACAGACAAACACGCACACACTCACACAAACGCACATGCACACACACGCAAACACACGCACACACACACACACACACACACGAGTCATGCATGTTTACCTCTGAATGCAGATTGAGGAGTGGGAGGAGCAACAGCTTGACGAGCAGGTGAACTTCAACAACTGTAAGATTGACCCCGCCCCCTTCCAGCTGGTGGAGCGCACCTCACTGCACAAGGTGTGTGTGTGTGTGTGTGATTTTTATTGTGTATGTTAGATATCTCAACAGCAGCCATGTCAAATCTCTCTCTCTGTCTGACAGACACACACCATCTTCTCTCTGCTGGGTCTGGATCACGCTTACGTCACCAGTATCGGGCGACTCATCGGGGTGGTTTCACTGAGAGAGGTCAGAGGTCACCACACACACTTCATTCTGTTAACAAGCACGTGAGCAGCGTTATAATGACAGAAACAAACAAACTCCCGTCTGTTTTTAGTTGCGTAAAGCCATCGAGGGCTCCATGACGGTGAAGGGGGTGAAGGTTCGCCCGCCGCTGGCCAGTTTCCGGGACAGCGGGACCAGCGGAACCAGCAGCGAAAGTGAAGCCACGGAACTTCACAAACTGTGGGAGCGTCACACAAACCTCACGCTGCCCAGAGAACATCTGCCCAACTCCTCGGACTCGGACGACAAATCCCACTGACGCACAAAATAGTCCACAGTCTTATAGACGGACTCCCGAATGTCCACCGGATGGATGATTTGGGACTCCTTTAAATCTTCCTGACAAACACTAATTCCATTTCCTGTTATGGCAAAGAATCAGGGACTCTTTGTGTTGTCAGATTGGGTGTGTGGTGTAGAACGGGCCGGTGTTGTTTCTTTACATTCCCTTTGTGTTTTAAACTTGATCACTGGACACTTTCTCTCCCCGTCTCTCGATGGGTTCTTTGTGAAGCAAGAGGTGGGCATTGAGTTTCTCTCTATATAAAGACCCTGTTGCTGGTGTAGGCGACTGCTGTGGGTGCAGAGAGCGAGCGAGAGAGAGAGAGAGAGAGAGATAATGGATGTGTGTGGGATGTATAATCTCTAGATTCTCACTTCAGTAGAAAAGAGTTTTTTTTCTCCCGTGACATTTCTTCCAGCAGAGATTTCGGTCGCCATTTTACAGACAAACCGCTCTTGTGTTTTCCACTCAGGATCTTTTGAAAGGAGTGAAATCACAGAAGCGTGTGCACTTTTTTTGTTGCCTGCACACTAAACTTACATGAAAAAACCGTACAGCATTTATTCATCTGGATTCAGTTATGAGATTATTTATGAGTGCAGCGTTTTATTTAAAAATATTTCATATTGTTAGCTCGTGGTAAGCTACAGTCTTGTGGAAAAGTGTTCACCTGGTGAGAGAAAAGTTGAATCACAGCTCCGTCCACACCACATCCATAACATTTACAATAATCAGTAACACTTTACAATAAGGTTCTTAACAATTAGCTAATGCATTAGCAAACATGAACAATACTTATACAGCAATCATGTTAAAGCAATCATGGCACTTCACCCACAAATGAAAATACTGTCATCATTTCCTCACCTTCAAGTTGTTCCAAATCTGTATAAATGTCTTTGTTCTGATGAACACAGAGGAAGATATTTGGAAGAATGCTTATAACCAGACAGATTTTGTCCCCCATTGACTCCCATAGTAGGAAAAAATACAATGATAGTCAAAAGTGCCCCAGAACTGTTTGCTGTCCTACATTCTTCAAAATATCTTCTTTTGTGTTCAACAGAACAAAAAAAAGATAAAGTAATTTTTCCTACTATGGGAGTCAATGGGGGGCAAAATCTGTCTGGTTATAAGCATTCTTCCAAATATCTTTCTCTGTGTTCATCAGAACAAAGACATTTATACAGATTTGGAACAACTGGAAGGTGAGGAAATGATGACAGAACTTTCATTTATGGGTGAAGTGTCCCTTTAATTTCATCATTTACTAATACATTATTAAAATCAAGGGTTGTCACTGTCAACATGAGTAAATGCACCATGAACTAACTGAATTGACATGAACTAACATTCTAACTAAGGATTATGATGCTGGAAAACTAAATTGTTCATTGTTAGCCATTGTCAGCTAATGCATTTACTAATGTTGACTAATAGCACCTTATTGTAAAGTGTTACCCAATAATCTTTTTACAGATTGAGACGTAAACAGTATGAACAATATGAAGGTGAGTTTTTCAAGCAGGGTTTATTGGTGCTGTGTTTATGTGAATGTTTCTTTGTAATAACCACTTTGATAAGTATATACACGTGTGTGTGTGTGTGTGTGTGTATATATATATTGGGAAATCAAAAGGTTTCCTCTTTAAACAGATGATGTGTTTGTTGGTTTTGTTTGAGAACTTTGCTGCTGATGATCTGGATGATGTCATATACTCGATACACATACGTGAAGAAATGAACATTTACTGATTCACTGCTGCGTTTGATGATGTCATAGAGCCCTCAACTCTCTCTCTCTCTCTCTCTCTCTCTCTCTCTCTTGTAGCATTTATGGAAAGTTTTCATTCTTTTAAGACCTGCATGCACTGAAATAGAAAAATGACATTTTATGAATTAATATATTAATGTTAATTAAATCTTATTTTGGGGGTGAAATACGGACGTGTTACATGAGATTCACTCACAAACTCTGAAACACGTGACAAACGGCCGATTAGAACAAAAGATGAGCTCTGAAAACATTTTATTTCCTCCTGTAAATCTTTGATGTTTTTGTGAATGTTTCGCGGATCATTTTAATATGAACTGATTTTGATTTTTAACAGGCATTTTTTCTCGTGGCCAATAAGCTTTCATATGTTAATACATCGTAGGCGGAGCTTAGTTTTGTGATGATTCATGTAGAACTTTGATTTAGATGTACAGATTTAATATATTTAAGATTCACCTAATGAGATTTGGTTGTTTTTGCCATTTAAGGAGAGATGTTTGACTCGAGCTTCAGACAAAATCTCAATATTTAAGAATATTTTTGCAGTAGATTTTGTTCTAAAGGGATCTCATCTACAAACATTGATTGAAGGTTGAGGGAACAATCCAGAAATGATGTTTTGTCTTTGAACTTAAAAAATGATTCCTGTATCATCTCAGAAATGACTTTCTTTAGTGGTTCTTTTAGCCCGTGTTCTTCCTCCTGAACAGACCAAATGAGTGAAATCATCATCGCTTCTGTTTGTGTTCTTTTATTTATCATTTGTGGTCTGATGCATTTCATTTCAAGATTGTGTTGTGAGGAATCATATTTATTAACAATCTAAACGATCAACAAAGTAGATCAACTGCGTTTATTTTTCCTTTTTTATGTTCAGTTAGGATAAAGCATCTGTGCAATAATCTTTTTGTTTGTTTGTTTGTTTGTAATAAAATAAAAGTATCAGTGAATTTGAGATGAACTGTATTTTTTGTGTAGAAACAGACAAAGTTCGTGTTTTAGAGAAATCTATCAGGATGTTCACTGTTTTAAATGCGAACCGGTTTGGGTTTCACTTACTCAAAACTAAACTATTAAAGAAACTTTTCTCTTTTTGTGGATTTTATTGGTCTGGAACACATTTCATTTTCATGCAATTAAAAAAAAATCAAGGGCAGGTGATTTTGCTTATATGTTTTGTATATCAGACATGAATAAAACGAGATTTTAACATGACAACATTTACACTGGTGTGGATTCTTTGTGTTCTGGAGATTTGTTCTGGTACACAGCTTGCGCTTCGAGATGTTTTCTGTTTTTTTTTTATTGTCCTGTCTGTTTTACTCGCTTCTGATTGGTTGTCGACTTGTCGTTCAGTTCTTTGATCAGCTTTGTTAACTTTGATTGGCTGTTGATGTTGTAAGTAGGTTATAAAACCAGCTGGCCAAGATTCATTTAAAGTCCAATTTCCCCGGTGGGAATAAAGAAAAACAAAACAATTCCATCTGTTGTATTTCTGTGCCTGCCAATTGTCATAAATGAGAAAAAAAACATGAAATTCAAATTGAGTTCTTTAGTGCTTTAAACAAGTTGGCCTTGTTGTTGCTTTATAATATATAATAATAAACAGTATAATAACAAACAGACATAAAAACGGTATAAAAAAAGAACAAAGATCGAAATCCAAACATCTATATTACTAAATCAAGATGAAATTAAGAAACTAAATGACTTTTCTGAACGAGTGACCAAGATTTTTTTAGAGGAAAAAAAACTGCCAATAGGGTAAGAAAAATAATCTTGTTTTCCATTTGAAGTGAGTTGGTTTTTCATAACACATTAGCCAATATTTCTTCTAGTGTTAAACATTACTTAATTTTGACACATTCATCAGAAAACAAGACTTGGACATTTCTAATCATTGTAACTAAATTGTATATCAAATGTACAGCAAACAGTCTCTTCTTGTGTCAGTCTGTCATTTGTGATGTGTGATGTGAAAATTCATTGATTAAATCCATGAAGTTTCTATCATGATTACAGTACAGGACCGAAGCAAACGGTCAATCTGGATATGTACAAGCATGGCATTTCATTTAGTGACATAACATTCAGACAAAGCAACATATATCATGTATAAAATGATTCAGTCAGCATTAGATGATAATTGTTATGTCATTATATCTGCTGTGTGCGTGAGAAAGTGTAAACATGACATTTACAGGTCGGATTCCCAAACAGGGCTTAAGACTAGTCTCATACTAAAGTGTTAGAGGTGTCAAAAACAACTTCTCTTAAATATATCAGTGCGATTGGTTTGATCTCAAGATGTGTTTTTTTTATGACTTAAAGGCACAGTTCACACAAAAATGAAAATTCTGTCATCATTTCCTCACCTTCGATTTGTTCCAGATGTGTATAAATGTCTTTGTTCTGATGAACACAGAGGAAGATATTTGGAAGAATGCGTTTAACCAAACAGATCCCATAATAGGAAAAAATACTTTATCATTTTTTTTTGTTCTGTTGAACACAAGGAGATATTTAGAAGAATGTAGGACAGCAAACAGTTCTGGGGCACTTTTGACTACCATTGTATTTTTTCCTACTATGGGAGTCAATGGGGGGCAAAATCTGTCTGGTTATACGCATTCTTCCAAATATCTTTCTATGTGACTTCTGATGACAGAATTTTCATTTTTGGGTGAAGTATCCCTTTAATATCCTAACTATAAAGCCTGTTTTAAACTAATCCCTGTCCAGAAAACCGCCCCATTATGTTAAAAGTTTCAGAAGAAACGTTTCCATTACATATCCAGAATCATAATAGGTATCCATCATTGAATATCAGAATGAACTGATTTAGGCCTACTCAGACAAGCATTTTATTTTAAAGATCTTCAAATAAATGTCTTGTGTTAGAACTATAGTCCAGTAAACCTTTAACATTACGGTGTGAAAACATCCACTAATGGGTTTGATATTTGGGAATTTCACTGACTTGAAAGAGAATAGAAGAGAGAAACAACAGGATGTCACTATGTTGAGCGTTCAAATATATAAATACAAACGTTTTATTTATAGATATATATTATAAAGTTAAGCCAAGTATATTCTAGATGGTGTGATTTTATAGATTTGAAAAAAAAACACTGCAACGTATTAAAAAGATTTAACACAAAGGCTTCAAGAACAATTCAATTATTTTACCCACATGAAAATAGTAGTGTACTTTAATATTTACTACAGTAAGCTTGAAAACACTGAAGGTCACTATGGTTAATACTACAGTAGTTTTTATTTGGGCTTCGACACCTGGAAACTTCAGTCCGCCGTGAGCCGTCACAGCCTTTTTCATCAGTGAAAAAGAAGTGAAAGGAATGATGAATATGATGTACTACTGATCCTACAGGGAACCAGTCTGCTGTTGCTATGGTTACCTCCTCCTCACCTGTCTGCCATCATCCACAGTCAAAGTAAAGAATCTAACTCGCGTGGTTCTTGAAACAATATTCCTTGTCTAATAAGTATAAATAAAATATAATCTAAATCTGTTTTGATAGGGTCTAACACCGTGAGAATTGTCATGAGGATGAGACCGAATGTTCTTTTCTGTAGAGTCAAAAGTGAGCTTCAGAGCAGAAGACCGGAGTCCCAGGTTCTCCGGGTTGTTTTGGGGTGCGGCTGACTCTGATGGTGAGAATCCCCTCTGAGGTCAGTGCACTGCTCACAGACAGCGGGTCCATGTCCTCCGGCAGCACAGACTTCTGGGTAAACCTGCCTGCAACACTTCCAGCAGCTTCAGACTGAAAAGAAAAAACATCAACAACCGAAGACTGATGAGGTTTTTTTAATGTGAGTTATGCAATAATAAAGGTTAAAATCAATTCAAAGTTATTTCTAGAGCGCTTTTTCTTGCAAGGCAGCTTAACAGCAACTACATGAATACAGACAGTAGATAAAAAGAGAAATACACGCTATAATTGAAAAGAATCAGTTATAAATTGCAACCGAATTGAAACAGAAAAGGGTCGATAAGATTGTTGTCAGACCATCCCATTATTGAAATTAAAAAGCATAAAATCTTAAACATAATGTCAACAGTCTTCCAATGAGCATCTCAAGCCAACAACAGCATGGAAATTCATATTTTCTGAGATGATTATTTTACAATTTTCATTATTTACATGAGCTGTAAATCATTTTAATAGTGTGATCAAACATGAAGAAAAAGATAAATTATTACTGTATACATTATATTATATATAATTATTATATGTAATAATATAATAATAATATTTACTTTTTAATGTATAAAAGTACTCCTCTATTGCAGAAATACACACACACCTTCTCTGCTTGAATGACGACACACTGATTATACGCCAGCACCACCACTTCCTGTGGCTCAAACCCACTGACATCTGCGGACAGGAAGTAGCTGTCGCCCATCGCCCTGACCACACCCGTGCTGGCGGAACGCCTGGAGCCGGACACTGAAACACACACACATGAGGCTCATCTACCAGACGAGTCGCATTTGTTCAGATCGTTACACTGCTAGAAAAATGTCACTTGAAAACTTCAACATTTAAGGGAGCTTTTACGCTGCGCCTTTACAAGTCACTTGAATTGTAATTCTTTTAATCTTCTTTGACTCAAGGTGCATTTCGTTATTAAATTTAAAATCTCTTTTAACCAATTTTTCATTTCTTTATTCTTTCTCTTCATCACAAAATCAGATGGCGAGGACATGAAGACTTTTCCTGATGTTTCCAAAAACCGATCATCGCAATGGAAGAATCGGTGCTCTTTACTCACCCTGCATGCCTGTATCTCCAAGACTCCAGTTGCCATGGAAACCTCCTCCGGTGTACTTCTGGTCCTCACTGTAACCTCCAAACGACTGTTGATCGCCTTGGTAACCAATTCAAAAAACTTTTAATCACAATGATGACTTCTGTAAAGCTTTCATCATCGACTCTCATTACCTTGGTTACCACCAAAGGTGTCATCCCACGATGATTGGTCTCGTGAATTACCATGGTAACGGGCGAAGGACTCCTGCTCGGGCTCCAAGTCGTCTGTGATGGAGCGGATGGAGGTTTCCTCTCCAAAGCGGCTGTGAAGTCTCGGCTGGAGAGAATCAGCGCTGGAGGATCTCACAGTGCTCGTGCTGTAGCGTGATGAGTGATGGAACGATGAAGAAGAGCATCGAGACGCTGAAGAACCGCTCGCAGAAGCCATGACAGATTCAGACAAAAGAGCGGCCTCGCTTCACGCTTCACTTATAGAGAACTCGCTCGCCCCAGTGCATCATGGGTCGGCCGGTGACCCTCAGCGCTCCATAAAAGGTCTGGGTGCTGGCATCCACTCCTGAAATAACGGTCAGTGAGATAAGACACGGAAAACATCTCCAACACAGACAGCGCTATCAGAAACCCCCTTACAACAAAGACCTTTATTCAAGTGTGCTTTCACTCTACCTTTTATTCTTTATTCTTAAAATGACACTGAAGTATACTGACAGGAAAGTGTATTTGGCCTAGACTTGTACTCAATCTTTTGATGAAGATGTTCTTATGAACTAAAACGTAGACTAGTTTAGTCCCAGGTAGTGTTGTGACAGAACACCTACACTGATATTAGTATGCATCCTACATAAGCATACTTAAGCATAGACTTCTTTTTTGTAAGGACTTTCACGAACATATCAACCGATCTGTCAGTTGTGTTCTCTTAAATGTGGTGCAAATAAACTCAAAACATAACAGAAACATTCAAACTGAGGGGGGCTCAACCTTTGCAAACATAAGAATACTTCAAGTTCAATTTGAAAGTACATTTTAAGTAAAACATACTAGTACAAGTATACTTGTCAGTGTGCTATTTCAATACAACTCGAGCCTAAGTTGGACCACACTCATAGTAAACTTTTAAAGGAATAGTTCACCCAAAAATAGTCCTTTGACTTGACCATAGTCAGTTTTATTTTGTACTATGGAAAGTCAATGGGGACCATTTTTGGGGGTGAAGTTTACTTTGAGTGTAACAGTAATAAACTTTGAGTACACGACCAGTTCTTGGAGCCCATTGATTCCCACAGTAGGAAGAATGACTTTATCTTTTGTTTTTGTTCTGTTGAACACAAAATGAGATATTTAGAAGAATGTAGGACAGCAAACAGTTCTGGGGCACTTTTGACTATCATTGTATTTTTTCCTCTTATGGGAGTCAATGGGGGGCAAAATCTGTCTGGTTATAAACATTCTTCCAAATATCTTCTCTGTGTTCATCAGAAAAAAGATATTTATACAGATTTGGAACAACTAGAGAGTGAGGAATTCATGACAGAATCTTCATTTTTGGGTGAACTGTGCCTTTATTATAAATAAACATCTATTTTTGGTTATGGAAGCCCTTAAATCCCATGAGCAGGAGTAAGAGTGATGTTTGACTTTATTCCTGATGTAAATGAGAGACTTCGGTCACTGTAATGAAGAATCCACACACTCCATCTTTACAAACAACATGAACCAATTTTATTTAGAACCCAAACAAAGAAGATGCAGAAACAAACACTCTGATATCAAAATAACCAGCAGTCAGATAGTTCATAAACCAGAAAGAATAGAGTAGAAATTGAAATTAGAAATAGAGAACGTGTGTGTGTGTGTGTGTGTGTGTGTGTGTGTGTGTGTGCAGGTACATGTCATAACCAGGGGAATGAACACAGTCTAATTAAGCGAGACTTCACGAGTGTCATTTGTAGAAACGAAACTGGAGAGCCATGAACAGAATAATTAAAAGTGTGACAGTGGAGTGAGACAAATGTGTGTTTAACACACTCCTACCCCAACACACACACACGCACGCACACACACACACACACGCACGCACGCACGCACACACACACACACACACACACACACACACACGATTTCAGAGAGGTCAATGTTTGTCTATTTATAGACACACACAGAGAGAGAGAGCTCTCAATGTCGTCTCCGCTCGGGGGAAGTGACCGCAGCAGGGGGCCTTCGCACACGTTACAATCTATTGATGTGATTGGACGGGTGAAGGTACATCACAATAGGCAGAATCTGACCAATCAGAGCAAGATGTGATAGACCGTGTCCTTTAGGAGCTTTTTATAGCATTTAACCTTAAAGCAACAGTTCTCCAAAAAATCATTGACTCACCATCAGGTTGTTATAAACCTGTACACATTTTTTGTTTAGCTGAACACAAGGAAGATATTTGGAAGAATGTCGGTATCCAAACAGATCTCATCCCCCATTGACTCCCATAGTAGGGAAAATAAATGGGGGATGAGATCTGTTTGGTCACTGACATTCTTCCAAATATCTTCCTTGTGTTCAGCTAAACAAAAAATGTGTACAGGATTATAACAACCTGAGCGTGAGTCAATGATGACAGACTTTTCAGTTTGGGGTGAACTGTTGCTGTAAAAGAGAACAAATGTGTGCTCGGGGGGTAGAGGGACACATGCAGAGACATCAGACACGAAAGAAGCGGATGAACAACACCGAAGAAGAAATAAGTGAGGACGAAATGAAAAACATGACACTTGTTGTGTCCAAGAGATGAATCATAGACAGAGAAAGCCTGTTGGCATATGAAACATCCACCGTTACATAACTCACTCCTGCAGTGAGAGAGAGAGAGAGAGAGAGAGAGAGAGAGAGAGAGAGAGAGAGAGAGAGAGAGAGGGAGATGGTGAGGTGAAGATTCAGCTCTCTGGTCAGACATCATTCACATCTGTAACACCTGATATTGCAGCTCGCATGGACGTAAGACACAAACTTAAAAGCAGATATCTGCTAATATTCCTGTCTGTAAATGAGCAGCTGGGTTCACTCTGTACAACTGCTGTTGCCACGGAAACGCTAAATGAGGCTGAGATGGGAAGTGATGGAGCTGTAAAGGGGAAGTGATGTAATGGGTTTTGAATGGAGGTGGGAAAGATCTGTCATAGGTTAGATATCTACAGTTTACAACATGAACATCTGATATGACTGATGAGGTGACGTCATTGTGTGTGTGTGTGCGTGCGTGTGTGTGTGTGTGTGTGTGTGCGTGCGTGCGTGCGTGCGTGTGCGTGCGTGCGTGCGTGTGCGTGTGTGTGTGCGTGCGTGCGTGCGTGTGTGTGTGTGCGTGTGTGTGTGTGCGTGTGTACTTTAATGCTCACGGTGGATTTCATGACCCTGAGTAAGCATTAAAGAAACAGCGAACGATGACTTCTTTTTCACTTTGTTTGTCACACAAATTTCTCGTACAGACATAGATGAAGATTGTTTTTGAAACAATGACGTGAGAACGTGTAAACGACAAAATAAATTGAATTTGCATGTGAACGAATCCTAACACACGCACCACACACACACCCGCACTTCTGTCCAGGAAAAAAACGGACATTAACGTGTGTGTTTGTGTGGGGGGATTGTCAAAATTGTTTGATTGACTAGACCTAGAATTACTTTATGAATCATGGTTCTCCATGGAAACAAGAGAACGCTGGAGAAGGAAAGTGGCTCTTAGAGAGAGAGAGAGAGAGAGAGAGAGGGCGAGTGCTTGACATTTACAGAACACAAGGAGAAAAATGACAGCGGATGACAGTGGCAATATTAAAACCATCCTCTCTCCCCAGAGACAAATAAGAAAGCAAAAGGTGCATTTGTTTTCACATTAGCGTTGTTTTTCCTGATGTCGACAATATCACACAGTGATAATTCATGGACAGAAATAGAGAAATAAAGCAATAAACCAGTGAACGAAGCACTACAAACAAACAAACAAACAAACAAACAAACACACAAACACACAGTACAAAAATAGAGCGACTCTCAGAAAGGCCCACGGACACCGAGCTTCGTTTTAAACATCCGTCCAACAACACTGAATCAACTCCTACACATCATTGTGTTCATCTTATAGGACAATAATGCTCTGGAGAGATTCACCAAACACAACGAGAGAAAATCAAACATTCCATTGTGTAGTGTGAAGAGTTGAAACAGTAATCGTGTTAATAATAATAATAATAGTAATAACTGAACGAAAAGTCGGGTCTGTGTTCTGTGTTCTCTCTGTCACCATAGAAACATTCAGCATTCCCGTATTCAGCAAGCCATGCCCGAAAGATGCAACAGGCGTCATGTCATCGAGACCCAGAATGCAATGGGGCGTGACATCATATAGGGAGCAAGATTACACAAATCCACAAACCGTGCGAAACAACTGGAAGTCCAGATCCAAACGATTAAGACTTCATATTCAGACTTCGGCACTTGCAAGACATGCAGAGATAATGAGTTCACATCAGTCTTCTCTTCCTCCTGTGTAAATCTGGCCATGCTGTGTCTGAGATTGCGTTCTGTATTTTTCACCATCTGGTCAAGAAACACGAGATCAAAGAGAGCGAAGAGCGCCCGCAACCAGACCGAAATGCAAAGTCCAAAACAAACATGCAGAGTCAAACTGAGAGATGATTGGTCACTGCTCTTCTCTCTCGTCCTCTTCGTCCGCGTCTTCCTCGTCAAGCGACACCACGCCGGACGAGGTCACGTCCGACACCTTCCTGCGGGCGGAATATTCCGGAGGGAGGCAGACACCGCCTCCGCAATCCTTACACGGCACGTCATCGTCTTCGAAAGTCTCCGAATACGTCGCCAAGCAACACGGGGAGTGGCCTCGTCTGTGGCCCGCCCTCTGGAGGCGGGCCAGCAGCAGCTCCTCCCCTCCCTGAAGCGCGCCGAGGATCTTGGCAGCGAGGTCGGCGGTGGGGGCGTCCCGGTGACGTCCGAGGTCCCGCAGCAGCGGGTGTCTCTCGTCCAGGCTGCACATGCTGGAGCAGAGCGTGTCCGACGGTGACCCCGGCGACCCCGCGGGAGGTGAAAGGTCGGCCCCGACGCCACTCTCCACCTCGCACAGGCCTCGACCCCGCAGGCGATTCTGACACACCTGAGTGTGTATGAGATCCCGCAGGTAGTGAGGGTACGAGGACAGATCTGAGAGAGAGACAACAGACGCATTAGACTTCAGACGAGCTGGAAGTGTTTTCTCGACGTGTCGCTGTAGAGCACATTAAACTTGCAGGAGAAATAAACGCTGGGATATCAAATAGCCGCCGAGAACAAAATGTGTGCGTGAGAGAGAATGAAAGTAGGGCACTAGGACAAACATTTCTCTCATGCAGTTAGGTTTTTTGGGGCGGGGGGGAATGGGGGGGGGCAGGTAACAACTAAATGCATCAGTCATGTGTCTCTGTGTGTGTTTCTGTGAAGATCTTGTTGCACATGTGTTTGTGTCAGCATGTTGTAAATAAAGTCTTGATTTATATGAATTCATAACATGTGTGATCGCGGCGTATCAAGTGTTTGTTTGTGACGTGAGGGTGTGTTTCATCAGGTGTGTGTACCTGTACTCTGTGTGAGCGGCTCATTCGCAGGCAGAAAATCCTCATCGTAAGAATCGTCATTAGATTCGTCACCGTCCACTGAAGACCAGGCACGAAGTTTGGCCTCCGCGATGGCAAACTGCTCCGCCACACCTGAACACATGAAAACATGAACATACACCGCATGAGGCTTTCCTGTGGCTCAGTGGTAAGAGCGCGGCATTAGCAACACCAAGGTCGTGGGTTCCATCCCAGGGGATCGCACACAGTCACATACAAATGTATAGTACAATGCAATGTAAGTCACTTTGGATAAAAACGTCGGCCAAATGCAGAAATGTAAATGCATGAGAATAGAATTCAATATGATAGGATAGGAAAAATGAGAATGTAATAGAATAAAATAGAATAGAATAAAATAAAATAAATAGAATAGAATAGAATAAAATAAAATAGAATAGAATAGAATAGAATAGAATAAAATAGTCTAGAATAGAATAAAATAGATCTAAAATAGAATAGAATAGATCTAAAATAAAATAGAATAGATCTAAAATAAAATAAAATAGAATAGAATAAAATAATTTTGAAAAAAAATATTAATTAACTAAAAAAATCTAATGAAGCTGTTGAACTTACGTTTTTAAGTTAGTTTTCTACAGTGTGGTTTAAGGGCATACTAGTGATTCATTTACCAAAAAAAAATAATTTAAAGTAATGAAGAAGGATAAACTAAAGACGAGATGGACTTAATCATGTGTGAGTTTAGTTTGACTCTCATGTTGACTCAGAGATCGATTCTTTCATTCATCTATTATCCTCTGCAGAAAGCTTTGTCAGCACACGCACGCACACACACACACACACACACACACGCACGCACACACACGCACACACACACACACACACACACGCACGCACACACACGCACACACGCACACACATTTTTTGTTGCGTTTGGCAATTTTCCCAGATGAAGCATAGTTTGATTTTATCCAAAGAGTCACAGTGTGTGTGTGTGTGTGTGTGCGTGCGTGCGTGCGTGCGTGTGTGTGCGTGTGCACAAACACGTACACATTCACAAGGGCACAGACACACATCACAGAGAAAACTCACAACTCAGCAGCATGTGAACAAATCCTCACACACACAACAGAATGAATATTTAGTGACTTCACAAGAAGGAAAGATGGTGTGACATTGACAGAGAGCAGAGGATTGTGGGAATGACTGAGAGAGAGAGCTCTGAATGAATTCTGCTCAGGTGCAGCTCATAAATCTTGGTGCCACTGCGATGGGAACCGGCGGAGAGCAACAGCCAGACGATGAACCTTCAGAGAGGAGAACCTTTGAGAAAAACCAACAGCTGAACCAAAGACGTTCTCTTTCTCAATCCACTCACGCACACACACACGCGCGCACATACACACACACACACACACACACACATGCACACACACACACATACACACATGTCTGATCTACATCCCAATTTATGGACCATTTAGACACAAAGAGCCATGAAAACAGCCGAGTGCAGTTTGTTTGGCAAAAACAGGTGTAGACTCACAATAATGAGTATTTACTCCTTTAAGACCGACAGAAAGTCTAACTGGATCTATTTTGTAACATTATATTTAGTAGCCCGAGTGCTCACCACATACAGAATCATGTCACAGTGATGTAGAGAGGCGAGAAGGTCAAAGGTCACTGACCTGCAGCAAATCGCGCCTCCTGCTCGCCCTCAGACAGATGCGAGTACGACGTGAGGTGCGACTCCAGAGCGCTGGGCGTGTCGGTGGGTTTACACCAGCCCTTCCACTCGATCAGGTGTGCCACACGCCCCTGCGCCATCGCTGTGGGTTTTGTCACATGATCCTTGACCACCTGGGAGATACCTGCGCGCGCACACACACACACACACACACACACACACACACACACACACACACACACACGGTAAGACGTGATGAGTCATTGACCCTGAATAATACATGAGAAATAAAGCAGGTCAATGTCACGATGTCAATGAGCAAAACAAAGACATGTTGACAAGTGTGATGACAGGTGTGTGTGTGTGTGTGTGTGCGTGTGCGTGTGCGTGTGTGTGCGTGCGTGCGTGTGTGTGTGTTACCGTGAAGTGAAGATCTAGCTAGCGCTGCGATCTCTTGAATGGTAAGAGCTCGTCTAGATTTTGGTAACATGTCGCTGTTGTCCTCAACATTTACCTGCGAAATGACAAGAACAACAACTTCAGCACAATGATGCAATAACTAAACATTCGTATTTATTTTTCCAACAAAAGTGAGAAAGTATTTAACATTTCATCTGTTTTAAATTTCAATATCATAAAAAGGTAATTAGGGCTGCATAACGATTAATCGCGACTAATTGTTTGCAGAATAAAAGTTTTTGTTTACATAATATATGTTGGTGTACTGTGTGTGATAATTATGTATTTATAAATACACACACATGGATGCATTTAATATTTATATATGTAGCGAGGAAGGCGGGACGAGAGCTGTGGGGAGGAAGGCGGGGCCGGTGGCGTGAGTGATCATGAGTATCAGCTGTACGCGCACCGGTCCCGCATGCCTCACGGGGAGCTAGGGAGCATAAGAGGACGAGCGACGGGACTGCCGTGGAGAGAGGACCGGGCCTGGAAATGTTAAGTTTTATTTATGTTTGTGTGGCCGGCAGTCGACCGTGAGGTGGCTGCCGGCCTTTTACTTCCGTGTTATTGTTTGTTTATTTTTGATTAAAGTTTATTGTTTAAATGTTCGCCGGTTCCCGCCTCCTTCCTTCCCTACATTGAACTTTGTTACAATATATCATATAAATTATATATATAAATATAAAACCTTTCAAAAGTTACATATTTCTTAATTATATACCATACATGTACGTGTATTTATATATACATAATTATCATACGCAGTACACCAACATATATTATGTAAACAAAAACGTTTATTCTGCAAACGATTAGTCGTTATGCAGCCCTAATTTAGTAACTGATTGTATCAATAATGGACCTCTACAGCACATATCAGTAGGTAAAGGAGAACAATATGCAAAGTTTGGGGAATAAAGAAGTCAGGAAATTCAAAAAAATATTTTAAAACTAAGGGGTAACTATTGTAATATTACGTGGTTTGCATGACCTGCTGTATGCTTGCAACAATCTTAGCGTGAACATACACGACATTTGTGTGTAATCACCCGTAAATAATCTACTGTGGATATCAATTAAGTACGGGGTTCATATTTTAGTATTTAGAGTTTTAACTTTAGGATTCATTTTTATATGATTGATTTTAGAATGGTTGGTCATAAATAATTTGTTTTTATTATGAGTTCGTTTGATGTGTTTTAATGTGTAAAATGCGCAAAATCAATGTTGATCTTTTCAGGCTATAATCAAGTATTTCAAGAGCACTTTGATTCGGATGTTTATGCAGGGCATGCAGTCCCATAAATATTATTTTTTCATTTTTCTTACTCTTACCCCTTCATTCCCCAAACCAACATATTGTTCCCCTTTATCTACAGATATGAACTGAAGAGGTACATTATAGTTAAGTAGTTACGCTGTAAATCCTGCGCTACATGGCGGGCTGTAATCCATAAAAACAACATATGAACTCTTACAAGCGATCCTTAAATCTTGTGAAATACTATCAAGAGATAAAAAGCTGTGAAGAGAATCTGCGTTTACACCATTGTGTCTTTAGAACGACAGCGATGAATCCATTCACACGCGCACGCACGCACGCACGCACGCACGCACGCACGCACACACACACACACACACACACACACACACACACACACTTCCAGCTGGTGTGATCACAGGTTGTGTTGCTCTTGTCTATGTAACCTCAGGGGTCATGCGACACGTGTCGCTGGCGTGTCCCGACACTCAGACGTGGCACTCGAGCAGGTAAGATGATATTCATCAGGGTACATGCATTAGTGAATACGTCATGGCACAATTAGTGAAGCAGGCGGCAAAATAACAGCAGCGTATATTTAAAAAAGAAAGACACGCAAGTGTATTCGAGAGCTCTCGACAGCTGCGGGATACAGGAGGACAACACCCTACATGAGCTGTCGGTTACAACACCATTACTGCAGTCCACACACACGCACACACGCGCACACACACACGCACGCACGCACGCACGCACGCTCGCCTACTGCCCTACAATTCCCTTCAAAAGCATCAGTCTAACGATACAGCGCCAAAGTCAACCAATGTCTTATTTTCACATCATCTTTAAAGTCTCATTTAGCGAAAGTGCAGCTGACCACCTGTTACAGTAAGAGCACATTACGGTTAGACAATAAACCGGGCGCACACATCAAAAGAGAGAAAGAGAACAGACCAAATTGAGTAGAACAAACAATGAATTGACGCAAACCAGTCTATCAGCACACACAGAGAGAGAGAGACAGAAAGAGAGCTACAGGTTTCATAACAAGAGAGAGAACGACAGACCGTTTGCACGAGCGCAAGACGACATACTCATCTCGCTCTCTGTCTGTGTGTCTGACTATGTCTCTCTCTCCCTCACACATATCGTTACTGTGTGACTCCCGAAGCGACAGACAGGCGTACAAACGCGCTTCAGCACTGGACACCTAATTACCGCCACGTCTCTTATCGCTGCATCCAAACTCTGTAACGCACGCGTGCGCGCCCCAGATGTCGAGCGTTCGTACCCCGGTGGCCGGATCGCCGCTCGCGCCGCACAGAAACAGAAGCTTCTCCATGGACATGCCGCGTCGAGCGCGCACCCCGTTATTCCGCTGGAACCTAGAAGAAAACCAGCATTTCTATGGCAACCGGTCACCATGGAGCGATTTCTCCAAGGATACGGCGGGCTGGATGCGCGGGTGACGTCACATGCAGCACATCTGATGATGGGTTACGCGCGCGCGCTCTCTCGTCAGTCAACAGCACCTGTTTCTCTTTCTGTTGAACGCATCCAAACCTCTCATTCACACGCAGAGATTGTGCTGTTGATCTCCGCAGAGCTCATAGTTTCCTCTGATATTTCTCCTATCTTTCAAATCTTTCAAGTGAAACACAGACATTTCTTGGTATCACAATAGACAGCATATACCCAACAGCATTCTCAATTACTGAATGTTTGATTTTGCTCTCAGAAGACCAATAAGTGATCATGAACCACATTGTGACTGACGCACACCGTGTTTATGTATATTGATGTTCTTGGTACATGTTGACACGTGATGCTAGTGACAGATTGATTTGATCCTAAATAGAGTCTGAATGAAATATGGACACAATAGAGCTTCTGTCAACAGCACTTCAAACATTAGAAGAGCTTCTACACACCAGAGAAACCACAGACACAGAGCTGGCCTAACAGGAAGGCGGCAGAGAGCGAATCGGTTTGACAGCAAACGACACGTCAGATTGAGAAGCAATGGATTCACAGCACAACATTCAGTGTGCAGTCACCCTCACCGCTCAAATCAAACACAAAGACACGTCAACATCACTGTCAATCAAACACTCCAGGACTAACACACACAGAGGAATGAAAATGTTCTCTCACTACAGCGGGCTGTTAAATCTACTGCAGCGCGGCTGAAGATCACATTTGAAAAACCACATTAAGAATTAATCACTAATTACTCGTAAATGATTGGAAAACGAACGGGTGAACATTAATGAAACTCCGAGTTTGAAATCGGTCCTCTAATGACTCAGACACTCGAGTTAATAACATCATTATCAATCTGAGAAAAGACGGAGAAAAGCATTCAGTGTTCTCCGTCACACAGTTAATGTGAGAGAGCGCTGAGAAAAATCACAGGTGAGCTCTCATTCGTATCTCAATTATTTATCAATGATTTACCCTAAACTCTTGCTTGAGTCTCATTCGTGTCTCAGATGTTTCTCCTGAGGAAAAGAGTCAGAAATCTGACAAACGTCTCTGTCATGAGAGTTTGAGAAGAGACGTCAACCATGTGTCAAACTGAGCTTAGATTCGTCTCGTCTGCAATCACAAGTCAGTATTACTGAAGATCTCAAGTAATATCAACTCAAACATTTCTCATCACATTGACTCAAATCCAGATGATTTCACCTCTACAATCTACATTCATTTACACCTCCAGACTCTTCATGTGTCTCCACAATTACACGTTAAGATGATACTTAAGTGAGATCTTGTGAGCTATGAAAGAGCAACCTCTGAGCATTTTCCTCTGGTGTGATGTGACAGAAAAGCAGTATTTGGGTGTCTTGTGTTATAGCGTGTCTGTTCCTCAGCTCAGCTGTAAACTCTACAATGATGACAGAAATAGCTCTTGCATGTCAGATTCTGTATCTGTGGCCCACTAAATAACATGCGGACCAAGCGTCCGTTCGCACTCAGCGGTGGAGGGAGGGCGAGCGTTTCCGGACACTGTGAAATAAAAATGGAACAGATTGAGAACTTTGGCACCTTCAGGTAACGCTCCGAGTGCACAAATGTGTCACACAGGCCGCTGGCCAGACTCGTCCGTGTGTTGCCCAAGAGCACGAGGTCCGAGCAAGAGCTCCTCGGGCTCCAGTCCACACGCAACCTGTCGCCCGCCACTGTGAGGGAAAGACAGATATCTGACCAACTCAGAACCCACTGACCTGACGCCCGCTGCTGAAGTAACCAAGGCAACCAAGCATGAGGCTGTGGGACCAGTAGTGATGTATATAACAGGGTGACTGTGTTAAAAAACGAACAATCAAAAGAATTCACCCAAAAATCCAACTTTGGCTTTGTGTTTTAGATTTCAAAATATTCAACATCACCCTAATATACATGAAAAAAAAGTACAATCTGTCAGATGGATTGACAAATTTTTTTCGTAAAATAATATTTTTTTTAAGGATATAAAGGATATAAAAGAAATGGTTTTCCCCGTTTTTCTTGTAAATGAGCTTTTTTTTGTAATTTTACAGTTTTTGACCATATTTCAAAAATAAACTGACAGATACTGTATCTGTGGCCCACTATAATAACTTGTTTTAAAAACTGAAATTTTCTGTCAGATGGATTGACAAAAATATTCCGTAAAATAATAGCTTTTTTCCTGTAAAAGTACAGGATATATGGATATATAATGAATTGTTTTCACCATTTTTCTTCTTAATTTGCTGCCTTTTTCTATAATTTTACAGACTGTATTTCAAAAATAAACTGTAAAAAATAAAAACTTGTTTAAAAATGGAAATTGTCTGGCAGAAATAAACAGTAAAATAAGGGTTTTACCTGTAAAATTACGTTTTCCCCGTTCTACTTGTAAATATGCGATAATTTTACGTTTTTGAAAAACACATAAATACATTTTTCTTTGAATTTTTTTTTTTCCAGTGCACCAACAAAGACCTGATGACACTTTCAGACTTCAGCCGTCCATCATCATGTCATTGGTTCCCACGACAGAAGAGCAGAAATGATTGTGTGTGCATCTCTCTAATGCGCTCATGCATCACCATGCAGTCAAGATGCAAGATTTGAACAGCCGAGTGTTAAACACAGAGCGTCTCCGTGCTGTTCTGAGCTCACCGAGTATCAGAAACATACTCAAGGTTTGGTTTATGTCACACAGCATGCACAGAAGTATTATGTATATGCTCATACAAGACAATATCAGTATTTATTAGTTTTTGTTAGAGACGTCTCATTCGGTGTATTTGAATGTTTAATGATCAGAACGACATGCTGACTTTATGACAGTTGTCAATGGTTTAGTTTATTGGTTCCACACTCAACCTTTACTGTCATTGGTTCTCTCTCTCCTCATGCAACAGTTTGTGTATTTCTGACCTGTAATCCCGACTGACTCAGTCACACGTCACAGAAACAAGGCTCGAAACGGACCGGCACCACAGGAGGCTTCACGCTGTCACGGCCAAATGTCACACTCATCACGCGGCACACGTGACATCACTTCCTGTGTGCATGGTGGGAATATTTACACGCATGCATTCATTAACGCTTCCAGACGGTTATGCAAGAATGGTTTGGTTCGGAAAAAACAGCAGCTGTAACAACATGTTCTCAAGCAATGTTTCTCAACCGAGAGACCCGGCGCTCACCAGAGAGATGACTTAAAATGAGACAAAACAAACATGAGTTAAAATAACTAAAAATCAAATTATTTCTCAGTGTTTTTATCGTTTTTGTAATAAAGTATACATCTTTCCCTGATAGCACACATACATCTGGTTTACGTCTATTTGACGTCTGCATTTACATCTGCAAGACATCTACAATACATAGTTTGCTCATCTGCAATACGTCTCGGAGATGTCTGCTGTCAGACGTCATATAGACATCTAGAAGATGTCTGTAAGATGTTTATGATTTAGAATGGATGTACAACAGCTCTTTCTAAGATGTTTAGCAGATGTTTTTAAGCAGCAGATCTCCAGATCTTTAACAGACGTATTACAGACGTTCAGACGTGTCCGAGACGTATTGCAGATGAGCAAACTATGTATTTAAGATGTCTTGCAGATGTAAATGCAGACGTCAAATAGACGTAAACCAGATGGATTGTGCTATCAGGGTTCTCTCTAGAATTTTGTTTTGTTGGGTAGAAATGGCGAATGGGGGTGCTTCAAATATTGTTTTAGAAAACCGTGAAGCCGTGAGGTCAGAAAGTTAAGAACCAACGTTATGATTTTCACGTAACCATGTACTGAAGCCAAAGTCAAAGAAAATATAATGAAATTATATTATTCTTAAAGAAAAAATGAACCACAGGTTTAACTATAGTTTTATTTGAGTAAATCCATACATTTGTAACTAGTTTAAATATGGTATTTGTAGCAAACTTCTGGCAACACCGATAGACCAATTTTTTGTTTGCAAACAGTGTGACGCGATTCTGTGGGAGGAGCCGAACTGGTGGCAGAAAGATCGACATTATCGTTCTTAACTAACATTACATAATTTATTTTGCATTTGTGTGTGATAAACAGTATAGAAAACCTCACCTGAAATAAAATAAACACAGAGAAACGAGTATTCCGGATGATTTCTTCAGTCCAGCCTGTTCGTTTAATGGCTTGTTTAACTTAAAATGTCACATTCAACGACGGTATTCCATAGGAAATAACACCATCATTTTTGCCATTCCTATTCTGACATTCAATAACACAAAAACACATTTTTGAAGGAATTGTCTCCTACGTTTCATTTGCAATTGCTTTGTTTCCACTGTTTTCCTGCCGCCAGTATGCGCGCGCTGCTGCCAGTGATGTAACCGTGACGTCGACTCCAAATTGGTCTATTGTTATTAAGTAAGGGATAATGTACAAGCAGCCGGTTGTTATGGCAGTAATAATCCTGACAGTGTGATCAGGACGTGAAGCGGAGGGTCTTGTGTTTCACTGAAGGGGCTTATTTCACCATAACAACCGGCTGCTTGTACATTATCCCGATTATTACACGCCTACTTGCCACATGAGAAAAAACTGGACATGAAATGTGAATTTGAAATATTTTATGAGCTCATTTTTACCGAATGCAGACCTTCTGCGAGGAAAAGCAGTTTAGTTTCGGTTTTAAAGTAAGGAACAACGTTCAAACGTCAATAACAGGCAAATTGGTTTAATCATTTGTAAATATAATGTCATATATGTTATTAAAATACATATTTATAATTAATTTTTGTGTAATATTAAACGGCCCCTCTCAAAATGATTTGCAGCATCCGGGTTACAGGGTGTTATTAGTTTTGAGAGGTTGTTATTTGAAAATAACAACCCTTGGAATGTCGCGACTGGCCAATCAGAATCAAGCATTCAAATGAGCCGTGTAATAATCTGCAATAAAGAACACGGTTACTATACTTATACTGTATAAACTGGAAAAAGAATTGCTGCCTTAATTATAAAGTACAGTACAATCAAACTGGCTTTACAAGTACTTCAAATTCATTTATTTTGAAGAGTTACAGAAATATCAACGTTTAAAAATTCGAAATTGTCAATTTAAAACCATTTACTACTGAACGCCAATTTTTTTAACTTAAATATTTAAAAGAAAAAAAGAAAAGTCAAATGTCTGAATGCAGTACAATAATGCCAAAAATCATCATAAAAATGTGACAAAAAAGTAATCATTCTAAAACCAAATGTTTTCATTTCTTAATAAAATATATAATTTCTAATAAGATCAAATCATACTGAACATCAGGCAGATCACAACTTTAGTGGCCATGCTGTGTGTGTGTGTGTGTGGGCATGTGTGTGTGTGTGTGTGCGTGTGTGT
>NC_079903.1:23015218-23027676 GCF_024868665.1 Triplophysa rosa | reverse complement strand
TGCGTGCGTGCATGCGTGTGTGTGTGCGTGCATGTGTGTGTGTGTGTGCATGCGTGCGTGCATGCGTGTGTGTGTGCGTGCGTGTGTGTGTGTGTGCGTGCATGTGTGTGTGTGTGTGTAAGGTGAAAAGAGAAAGGTGTAAGGTTCCAGTCCTGTGTGGTGTGACTCTCTTGAACCCAACACTTCTGTTAACCTCCTCCATTTACACCTGAGGTTCACATCACCTGTGCTTCTGTTTCACCAGCTCTAATGAATGTGAGTTTGCTACAAATACCATATTTAAACTAGTTACACATTTATGGATTTACTCAAATAAAACTATAGTTAAACTGTGATTCATTTATTCTTTAAGAATAATATAATTTCACGATCTTTTCTTTGACTATGGCTTCAGCACACGGTTACGAGAGAATCATTAAAAATTCGAAATTGTCAATTTAAAACCATTTACTACTGAAAGCCAAATTTTTTTACTTAAATATTTAAAAGAAAAAAAGAAAAGTCAAATGTCCGATCTACAACCTACTTTTGTGCTCAAAAGAAAGTGTGAAAAAGGCTTTTATTTTCTTTATATTACACATAACTTGGAGTGAAATGTGACTTGAACTGTTTTCATGAGATTGAATTCTTATTACTCTCATTTGAGCTGTGTCTGTCTGTAATTCTCTCTCCCTCAAGATACATTCTGAATCGACCGGACTAACACACCTGTTGCGGAAAATAAGGAAAGCGGTTTTATCCGCAATAAATAACAGCGGCAGAACTCTCAGCATGACGCTCGCTGACTCGCCTCGCTGACTCGACGCTTAGTTCAAGTCAACGGACCCACAAACAAACCGATAAGAACCCGAGAAGCAGACACCGAAGAGAAAAATAAAGCGGCATTAAACCCTCGAGACACGGTGTGCTGTATGAAGAACATATTCTCCTCTCTACCGTATCAAATCCATCTGCCGTCCGCTCTTCAGAACACTCCGGGTCACCGGCGGACCGGGCCATCTGGGGCCGGCGTGTGTCTGACCTCGCTCAATCTCTATACCAGCCTGTGCCCTCTGAGTGCTGTTTGACAGTGAAGAGCGCTGGAGGTTGTATCCCGATAACTGTACGCAAACAAATCTCCTGCCCTCCGCTTCTGCAGGAACACAGAATGACTTATAAATCATCAGGTTCTCTGACGCAATCCCCTCACAACACCGCTCTGACCAGTTTCACTCGCCACCGTGAGAAGGGAGTAATGACAAAGCCAAATGCTCAGATGTTGCTCAAATGAGTTCTCAGTTGTGTCTCGGATGTTTGGGTGAAATAAAAAGAGAATGAAATGAGAGTGTAAATGTTGAGACACATGAAGAGTCTGGAGGTGTAAATGAATGTAGATTGTACAGACGAGACGAATCTGAGCTCAGTTTGACACATCCTTGACATCTCTTCTCAAACTCTCATGACATTTGTCTGATTTCTGAGCCTCCGGAGAAATATCTGAGACGTTTCCATTTGCTCTCCATTTAATCTCACTGATGTCTAGATGAAATAACCGAGACATTAAAGAGATCTCGTCTGTGATTTTCTTTCGGGGTTAAGTGAACACGAGAAACGTGTCGACAGACAAAAGTACATCTCTCCTGTCACAGTGACGACACCAAACCTTAACCGCCCGTTTACCTGCAATTACCAGGACAAGCGTGCAGGCCGGGGGTAATGATGCGCGTCGCCTCTCAATGCCTCAGTATCCTGATATGCCATTAATAATTACAGCACAAACGATTTGTGAGGTGAAAATAAATCTGAGGCGGATTGTTTGGAACTCTAGGAGCGGAACGCCATTGTGGAGTTTTCCGTACTCAAATTTTGAACGCACGGGATGGGACGACTGGAGATTGATCATCATGAACGGATAACTTCCTAATGTGTGATGAGTCACAAAAGCATCGTACGGCTCAGACAGAACATGCATGACGACACAACAGTAATCAGAGTTTAGTATTTGTAGTAAATGATAACGAGATTAATCCGTTTGCTAAAATAAAACCATGGTGGATTTTCATAAGGAAAACTACAAAAAAAACTCAAGCGGACTGTGAGACACAAACACACACACACGCAGCCTCAAAATGAGCACAGAGATGAAGACGCAGCGCGTTCCAGATGCGCATTCCCAGCACACTGTTTACACGCGGCATGACTCACGTACTCTGCACAAAAGCGCCTCTACTGTAACCGGATCCATGCGAGAGAGAAGAAATGATCGACAGCGGGACAAACCAGCACTGATGCAGTTTATAATGCAGCTGCATGCGCAAGAGCATCCACGTTCAGTGTTTCTTCAGCGAGGAAACCTTCAGTAATCTGACGTGATCCTTCAGACACACAATGCAGCCCAACATCCATGCAAGCACTCGGACACAAGCCTGCAGCTTCTGATGTAAATCTGAAGCGTGTGTGCTGCGGTGCACAGGCTCAGGTTACACATAAATGCACTCTGACGGGATCTGCTCTCGACCTGTTTTTCATGCTCAGAGGAGAAGATTCTCACCTATTGGCGTTCTGGAGGCGACACAGCCCATGGTCCAAGTTAAAACGTGGCAAAATATAAACCATGGACTAATTTAAGCCGCACATACGCAATGACGGAAGCTCCCGCTCTCTCTCTCTCACCCACTCTCTCTCGCTCTCTCCTGTCTGTCTCTCTCTCCTGCAGTTTCCTCAAACATCCCACACGTACTTGTTTCATAACTCAAGTTGCTGCGCTGCTGGGGCTGCCAGGAAAACCCCACTGTTCTGACGAACACAAGCTAAGCTAAAGACTAAGACTAAACACATGAAGACTTAACCCTTAAACAAGTGTAGACTAAACCTCTGTTCTCATAAACACCTCGACACTAAACCTCTGTTCTCATAAACACCTCAAGACTCAACCTCTGTTCTCTTACACACATGAAGACTAAACCTCTGTTCTCTTACACACATGAAGACTAAACCTCTGTTCTCATAAACACCTCAAGACTAAACCTCTGTTCTCATAAACACCTCAAGACTAAACCTCTATTCTCATAAACACCTCAAGTCTGAATCTCTGTTCTCTTAAACACCTCAAGACTAAACCTCTGTTCTTATAAACACCTCAAGACTAAACCTCTGTTCTCTTGCACATGTGAAGATTAAACCTCCTGTTTGTTTTTATCCCCCTGAAAGACTAAACCTCTGTTCTCATAAACACCTCAAGACTAAACCTCTGTTCTCATAAACACCTCAAGACTAAACCTCTATTCTCATAAACACCTCAAGTCTGAATCTCTGTTCTCTTAAACACCTCAAGACTATAACTCTATACAAGTCTAGACTAAACCTCTGTCTGTTCTCATTGCACATGTCGACGATTAAAACCTCCTGTTTGTATATCCCCCTCGAAGACTCAACCTCTGTTCTCTTACACACATCAGAAGACTAAACCTCTGTTCCTCTTACACACATGAAGACTAAACCTCTGTTCTCATAAACACCTGAAGACTAAACCTCTGTTCTCTTAAACACCTCAAGACTAAACCTCTGTTCTCTTAAACACCTGAAGACTAAACCTCTGTTCTCTTAAACACCTCAAGACTAAACCTCTGTTCTCATAAACACCTGAAGACTAACCTCTTTCTCTAAACACCTCAGACTTAAACCTCTTTCTCATAAAACACTGAAGACTAAACCTCTGTCTCTTAAACACCTCGATAAACCTTGTTCTCCACACAGAGACTAAACCTCTGTCCATAAAACACCTGAAGACAACCTCTTCTCTAAACACCTCAAGACAAACCTCTGTTCTCTTACACACATGAAGACTAAACCTCTGTTCTCATAAACACCTCAAGACTAAACCTCTGTTCTCATAAACACCTCAAGACTAAACCTCTATTCTCATAAACACCTCAAGTCTGAATCTCTGTTCTCTTAAACACCTCAAGACTAAACCTCTGTTCTTATAAACACCTCAAGACTAAACCTCTGTTCTCTGGAAACACCTCAAAATGAAACCTCTGTTTGTTTACCACCCCCTCAAGGACTAAAACCTCTGTTCTATAAACACCTCAAGCACTAAACCTCTAGTTCTCATAAACACCTCAAGTCTGCAATCTCTGTTCTCTCTAACACGAGACATGAAGACTAAACCTCTGTTCTCTTGACATCACATAATCTCTTTTTGTAATCCCTCAAGACTAAACCTCTATTCTCATAAACACCTAAGACTAACCTCTGTTCTCTTAAACACCTCAAGACTAAACCTCTGTTCTTATAAACACCTGAAGACTAAACCTCTGTTCTCTTGAACATGTCTAGCATTCAAGAGCCCTCTGTTTGTTACACCCTAAAGCTAAACCTCTGTTCTCTTACACACATGAAGACTAAACCTCTGTTCTCATAAACACCTCAAGACTAAACCTCTGTTCTCTTAAACACCTCAAGACAACCTACTAACAATCTAATCTCTGTTCTCTTAAACACCTAAGACTAAACCTCTGTTCTTATAAACACCTCAAGACTAAACCTCTGTTCTCTTGCACATGTGAAGATTAAACCTCTGTTTGATTCTACCCATGGAAGACTAAACCTCTGTTCTCATAAACACCTCAAGACTAAACCTCTGTTCTCATAAACACCTCAAGACTAAACCTCTATTCTCATAAACACCTCAAGTCTGAATCTCTGTTCTCTTAAACACCTCAAGACTAAACCTCTGTTCTTATACAACACACTGAAGACTAAACCTCTGGTCCTCATTGACACCTGTGAAGGATTAAACCTCTTGTTCTGATTATCCCCCTGAAGACTAAAACCTCTATTCTCATAAACACCTCAAGTCTGAATCTCTGTTCTCTTAAACACCTCAAGACTAAACCTCTGTTCTTATAAACACCTCAAGACTAAACCTCTGTTCTCTTGCACATGTGAAGATTAAACCTCTGTTTGTTTAACCCCATCAAGACTAAACCATGAGTTCCTATAAACACTAGACTAAACCTCTGTTCTCATAAACACCTCAAGACTAAACCTCTGTTCTTAACTCAAGTCGAACCTTCTCTAAACACCTCAAGACTAACCTCTGTTCTCTTAAACACTGCAAGACTAAACCTCTGTTCTCTTACACATGAAGACTTAACAACCTCTGTTCTATTCACACCTCTCGAAGACTAAACCTCTGGTTCTATAAACACCTCAAAGACTAAACCTCTATTCTCATAAACACCTCAAGTCTGAATCTCTGTTCTCTTAAACACCTAAGACTAAACCTCTGTTCTTATAAACACCTCAAGACTAAACCTCTGTTCTCTTGCACATGTGAAGATAAACCTCTGTTTGTATCCCCTAACTAAACCTCTGTTCTCTACACACATGAAGACTAACCTCTTTCTTACACCATGAGACTAAACTCTTTCTCTAAACATGAGACTAAATCTCGTCTCTAAACACGAAGACTAAACCTCTGCCTTAAACACTAAGACTAAACCCTTTCCTAAACACCTGAAGACTAAACTTGTATCTTAACCCTGCAAGACTAAACCTCTGTTCTCTAAACACCTGAACACTAAATCTCTGTTCTCTTACACACATGAAGACTAAACCTCTGTTCTCATAAACACCTCAAGACTAAACCTCTGTTCTCATAAACACCTCAAGACTAAACCTCTATTCTCATAAACACCTCAAGTCTGAATCTCTGTTCTCTTAAACACCTCAAGACTAAACCTCTGTTCTTATAAACACCTCAAGACTAAACCTCTGTTCTCTTGCACATGTGAAGATTAAACCTCTGTTCTCTTACACACATGAAGACTAAACCTCTGTTCTCATAAACACCTCAAGACTAAACCTCTGTTCTCATAAACACCTCAAGACTAAACCTCTATTCTCATAAACACCTCAAGTCTGAATCTCTGTTCTCTTAAACACCTCAAGACTAAACCTCTGTTCTTATAAACACCTCAAGACTAAACCTCTGTTCTCTTGCACATGTGAAGATTAAACCTCTGTTTGTTTATCCCCCTGAAGACTAAACCTCTGTTCTCTACACAACATGAAGACTAAACCTCTGTTCTCATAAACACCTCAAGACGAAACCTCCTTTCTCTTACACACATGAAGACTAAAAATCTGTTCTCATCAAAACACCCATCAAACGGGAGCGGGACACTAAAAACCTCTATTCTTCCATTTAACATCTCAAGACGAAACCTCTCTCTACACACAAATGAAGCTAAAACCCATTCTCATAAACACTCAAACTAAACCTCTACTCATAAACATCTCACAGACGAAACCACAATCTCAGCACACAATGAAAGACTAAACCTCTGTCTCCTAACACCTCAAACTAAACCTCTGTTCTCAAAACACCTCAGACTAAACCTCTATTCTCAAAATAAAACATCTCAAGACCGAAACCTCTGTTCTCTTACACACATGAAGACTAAACCTCTGTTCTCATAAACACCTCAAGACTAAACCTCTGTTCTCATAAACACCTCAAGACTAAACCTCTATTCTCATAAACACCTCAAGTCTGAATCTCTGTTCTCTTAAACACCTCAAGACTAAACCTCTGTTCTTATAAACACCTCAAGACTAAACCTCTGTTCTCTTGCACATGTGAAGATTAAACCTCTGTTTGTTTATCCCCCTGAAGACTAAACCTCTGTTCATTTAAACGTGGACAAAACTGCTCTTCTTCCAAACACATACAGACTGATCTGTTATTTTCCTATACAGAAATATTAATCATGGTTTTACAAATAAACCCCCAAAACAAACCATGATTGCTAAACTATGATTGTCCTGCAGTAAGCATATTTTAATCATGGTATTTATAGTAAAACTGTGGTTATGCAACTGGTTACTGCACTTTTTCTAGAACAAAACCATGTGAAATTTTCATTAGGATATATCAAGTTCTCCAGAAGTGGCTCAAAACACACGCAGACTGAAGAAATATTTTGCATCATATTCACGAGTGTTCAGTCGATGTTGAATATACGTTTGTTTTATATATGCTGAATATGTATTTCAGTGAATCTCACCTCGGGATAGTCGCGAGGGTTTCAGCACCACGGCAGTTGGACAGCTCTCTCTCTCCTCCGCTCGTGCATCGGTGTCGCTCGCGGCTCGGTTCGTTCACAGCCTCGTTCAGTCCAAACACACACACACAGAGTCAGCAAACAGCAGTGCTCTTCCGCGTGTCAGACCTGAGATATACAAGCGCAAACAGCGTTTATAAAGCAACCACGGAGACACCCCCACACAGTGAGCTGCGCAGCGACCTCTGATTGGACAGATCCTGTGCTGACCCCGCCCACAAGACGATGTGTGTGTATGTGTGAAAAGAGAAAATTTGTGAAAAACTGGCATAAATTAAAGTCAACTAAACGTAGCAACATACATTAATACGGTAATAAATTGTAGTATACTGTATTATTTTTAAGCAATTACTGCACTTTGTTAATGTGTACTATATACATCGATATTAACTGCAGTTTATTAAAGTTCAAAACCACAATAGTATCTAGATATTTTTATTACAGTTTACCACACATTTTTTATGTAGGTTTTTAAATTCAGTCGACATAAATTATGCAACATAGAAACATTGATAAACATTACATACACGTGTGAGGTTGATGAAAATTCACATTCTTTTTTCTTTGAGAGAGAGAGAGAGAGAGAGAGAGAGAGAGAGAGAGAGAGAGAGAGAGAGAGAGAGAGAGAGAGAGAGAGAGAGAGAGAGAGAGAGAGAGAGAGAGAGAGAGAGAGAGAGAGAGAGAGAGAGAGAGAGAATTTAGCTACTAAAAAGTGAGCAAATTAACCTTAATCCATCACACACAGGCGCGCGCACACGCACACAGTCCGGTGCATCTTCATGTTGAATGTCAGCTCTTTCTCTGGTCTCTGGGGCGATCACAGATGCACGGTTTGTTTACATTCAGATAACACTCAAAAGAAATAAACCTCATCTCTCCATGAAAACATGATGCGCAAGACTGCACATTTCGCTCTTAATCATGATGATGAAATACACGTCATCATTAAGATCACATCGAACTGGTTTAGATGAGCAGAAGAAACACTATGACCATGAACACATTCCATAGAAAGAACAGCGCGTGCAGTAGAAAAACAACATCAACCTTCAGCCTACAGTCAAACAGACCGATGAGATATGCAGAGAAAAGGGCGAAACATTTTTACATATTAGAATGCTGACACAGACAAAAAATCTGTCTCTACAGGCAGATCTCAACTTTTCCAGTGTACTCGAGGCATTGATAGCTATTAACTGCTCATTATAAACTGTTTATATGATTAACTGCATAAAATCTAGATATTCGACATATATTTTGTCACTTCGGATAAAAGCATCTGCTAAATGAATAAGTATAAATGTAAGATAATGATACACATTGACTTTTTACAAACCACGTGAAACTTTAAAGCATGAAAAATCACAAACAGGTTTAACGTGAAAACGGGCCTTTTCTTTCAGCTGTTATTTTGTTTGTTTGTGCATTTATTCTTATTTTTAAATGAGCTAATAGAAGTTTATTTTTATCTGTTGGGAAACTTCTTTCAGTTTCCATTAAAAACAATGGAGTGAAAACGGGTGTGAATGACAGATAATTATTTACAAGGTGTTACAGGACACAAGGAGAGTTTTTAAGGACGCTTAACGTAATAAATGAGGTCGTCGGGAGTGGAGAAGAAATCTAGAAACAAACCGATACAGATATCTGAGAGCTGAGGATCTGAGACCAAGGGAAAGTTTACAGGATGAGATCACATCTGCATGTCCCCTCCATAGAATCGGAGAATATTTACCAGGTTACCACATGAGACTCAATGATCCCACACGAGTGTAACACAAGTATTTCACAGTGTGCAGGACAAACTCTAGCCTGCAGAAAGCCACAGCTGAAATGAAAGCGTCGACAGAAAACCAACTTATGCTCAACTTTTTAACGATTAGAAGCTTTTCTATTCCCTTTGAAGCATCTTCTCTCTCTCTCTCAAGAGTCTCTCAGCGCGTGTTGATTCTGAAGCGTTACAGCGCCACCTACAGACCTGATGACAGAGTGAGGAACTGACACCTCAAGCTGATATTTCAGAGTATAAATTCAAGTATAAGATTGTCAGAATCAGCACTGTTGGTTTAGCATCACTGAATTGTTTACAGTTACAATATTGCACGTTAATATTAACACAATATCAATATTTTTTCATATATTGTGACATCTGTAATCTGTAGTTTGACTAAAGCTGTATATTTCTGTTCACCTGTCGACAGGTGCAATGAATGCATATAAAACTCACTTGACCAAGAACACGCGTGCGCGCGCACGCACTACACTATCACTTCATGCAATTACATTTAAGACTTACAGTCTGCTAAAAATAAGCAGTCTTTGGTTGTGATGTATTATTTATGAACGCGCACGCGTGTGTGTTTTCATGTTTGTGTATCCCGGTGGGGACCTACCCCTGAACACACACACCTACTCATGGGGACTCGTGTCACTGTGGGGACCAAAATTGAGGTGCGCATGAGCAAAAAAGCTTATAAATCGTACAGAACAATATTTTTGAAAATCTAAAAATGCAAAAAGTATTCTATGATCTTTAGGTTAAGGGGATATAGCTTGTACAGTATAAAAATCATTACGCATATGAACTGTCCTCACGGAGATAATAAACCAGACAACCTCTGAACATTTTAAAGTCGGCATGAAACGGAAGTAGCGATTGTCTTTTTTTCCGTGTCGTGACGTATACCCGAGTGAAACGACTTCTGAAATGAGGGAAAAATAAGATGTTGTCTCCAGTCCTGCTGTTATCTCATTTTGGAGTGGAAGGGTGAATGGTTTGTTGTGGAAGAAAATTTGGAAACTTCCTCATAAATACTTATCTTGTAAACAGGTTTAATTGTGACATCGATATATATTATGTACATTTTGTTGTTTACATGAAGAAACTAGTTTTCATTTATTTTGGAGTTGTCCTTATTCAGCTAGATTTTGGTCAGACTTCTGCTCTTTCATTCGAGAATTTATCTTCAGCTTTCAACTGTGTTTTGAAAATGTCCTATTTGTTTTTTTCTCTTATGATATGTCTTTGCACAAGGAGTATTATTTAATTAATATTAGGAATGTAACAATTCCCTCAGCTCACGATGCGATTCGATTCACGATTCTGATCTCACGATGCGGTTTAATCGCGATTTTTTACAGAATGAGTTGAGGAAATTTTAAAATGAACAACTGCCCTTTTATTATTTCTCTAATGCTGCACAATTCTTTGTAAAATAAAAATATATTTTATGTCAAATAACAAAACTAAATTGCAGTTTTAAAACAAATTCCAAATCAAATAAAAATGCATAATACAAAAGTCTCTTTAAAATAAACAAACTAAGACTGTCTGTGCTTTTCCTAACTTATCAGCATATCCACGTTTAGTACATTTGCAGAAACACAGCGGCCCCTGCGGTTCAAAACATGTACTGCGATCTGTATAACGTCTCGACCACTATTGGAATCGTCACACATTATAATCGATTTTTAACCGGCTCACGGTGAATCGTTGCATCCCTAATTAATATGTTACTTTTTCTAGCCAAATTTAGTATCTATAAATGTACATTTTGAGAAGACAAACCATTATTTCTACAACACCCAAATTCAATACAATATTTCACAAATAAGAAAGCTGTGAAAAGTATTTACAAACATTTCAATGTTTTTATTTATCCTTTTTTATTTATTTCTTCCTTTTTCTTCTTTTGATACTGCTTTGTGATAATGTGTTATTTGATATGTTTTATGTATTTGCATAATGTACCCCCTTGACTGTAACATTTATATATTTTTTAAAAATTTAATGAGGAAAAAATTTAGGGCGGGACTTGATTTCATCCACCGACAACTGATTGGATTGGCAGTTTATAATCTGTCAGTCATTGCAGCCCCGCCTCGTGCCATCCCTCATGACCAGAAGTGAAGAGAGGTCATTTCAAGAGGTGGAGGACTAGGATAACATCTTTGATTAAAGATTACAAGTGCAAATGATTAAAAAAAAAAAAAGTAATAAGTATTTAATAAATAAATACTTCACCACTATGTAAAACAGTTAGAATGATCATTTTTTATTTCATGCCAACTTTAAATGTATAACTTTTTTAAACAGACATTTTCTTAAACCGAGTTGTGTACCTGCTCAACTGTTGATGAACAGGTAAATAAACAGACCTTTTTTACTTGAAATATTATTACTTTTTGAAATTGAGGCTTTACAAAAGCACATACATGAGCTTAAATCGAATAGACCACAAGTCATTCTGATTTTACCTTTTTTTATTTATTGCTGGCAAATCAGATCAGGTCTCTCTCTCTTTATCTCAGTGCATCAGAACGGGCGTCATCACACTCAATGTTAGTGACATCACAGTCCAGAGGGGCGTGTCAGAGGCGGAGTTTCCAGGGTCGTTATGTGTGGGCTGGACTGCAGCACAGTGTTGTTGATTGGCACCGACGCAGGCGGCGTAGGCCATGGCGTGTGCGATGTAACTCTGCTCATAAACACCCTGGAAGAGATGAGCCATGGGACCACGAGCCAACAGAGCCACGTCTTCACCTCCGTGAGTCTCTGAGTCGAGCGGCGCGGCTGACTGCTGAACATAATCTTTACTCGCTGAACAAAACACAAACACATTTACACACAGTCTTATCAGTTTGTGTTTGTGACAGAATGCGTCTTACTGGTGTCCACTTTGCGGATGTCTGGACGCTTGTTGTTTACGATCTTGTGTCCCGGGCCGTTTCCGTACATCAGTGTGGTGTAGGGTAAGAAATCCAGAGCGAAGATGGGAGATTTACCTGAGAAACACACGGCTCAGAGTTTAGTATACCATCACACGTACGCATGCAGAACACAAGAAAGAAAGTCACCCAGAATGCTGTTCCCCCGGAATGGATAGCCGTTAAAGGTAAAGGCGTGGGAGTGGTCGGCCGTGACGATCGTCAAAGTCTCGTTCTCATTGGTCAGCTCGAGCGCCCGGGCAACAGCGTCGTCAAGAGCGACCGCCTCATGCAGCGCCATCGATGCTCGACTGTCATGATGCGCCTGATCAATACGTCCACCTGTGAACGGATTTGAATGGATTCATGGATCATGTGATGGACTGATGTTTGTTTGTTTGTTTGTTTACCCTCCACCAGCAGGAAGAATCCGTTGGGATTTTTCTTCAGGATCCGAATGGCTTTCTCTGTGGTCTCAGCGATGGAGGGATCCATGCGAGTGTCTCTCTCTACATCAAACCTCAGATCGCCCGGCTCAAAGAGAGCTAGAGAGGGAGAGAGAGGGAGAGAGAGAGAGAGGGAGAGAGAGGGAGAGAGAGGGAGAGAGAGGGAGAGAGAGAGAGAGAGAGAGAGAGAGAG
>NC_079903.1:22937572-23013853 GCF_024868665.1 Triplophysa rosa | reverse complement strand
TCTCTCTCTCTCTCACCCATTAAGTAATCAGTTTTTTCTGGGTCCACAGCATCAAAGTCTGTTTTATTCCACACGTATCTGGCCACCTGCAGTAAACACATGACTGTCAGTCTACAGAAAAAAAACACAGTTTGTGTAGATGTCTTTTGTCTCTCTCTCTCTTCACCTTCTCCTGCTTCATGTTCAGCCACTCGTCGATGAGGTTTCGCTGATCTTTTCTCTGGCCCTGTGCGCTCACATGGGTGGGATACTCCGGGTCAGGAAACCCTTTGGGGGTCATGTATTTCCGTCCGCCTCCGATGATCACCTGCACAAACAAAACATCCGTTTCATCTTCAGTTTGATAGATCGGGGTTTAAAGGTTCTAAACCTCTGACGTCTGAACACAGAGACTGTCAGAAACACACGTGTAATGTGTCCTGCTCGAACTGTGCTGAATTGGTTACGTGAAGCTTTGAAAGAAAAGATTGTGAGTGTGAGTCTCACATCGATGTCAGTGTTTGAGATCAGCTGGACGGCGATGTCCACACAACCATCAGTGACGGCGGCAGACGGCAGATCAGCATCGCTGTACCATGTGCGGCTGGCACTGTGGGCGTATGAAGCAGCCGGTGTGGCGTGTTGAACGCGTGTTGTCGTAACTATGCCAACAGACTTACCTGAAGAAAACCACAACACACACACACACTATTTACAGTTATTCATTATATTAAACACACACATTTAACATTACCTTCACACAAACCCAATGAGTTTATTATGAGATCAATCATGCTGATTTACACACACAAGATTGTGCGAGTGTGTCTTACCACTATGAGTTCTCCTAAACAGCAGTAAAAGTTATTAGCTAAGAGTTTCCTCTTAAAACTGATTCACGACGCTGCTGAGAGCCACTTTTACTAAGGAGCAGAAAGACATCTTCAATCTAAGAGAAAGGGCGGGGTTGACCTCGTTGCTATGGATGATGTCAGCAAGCTTACTGACTATGACCACAGTGATTGGCTGATAGAGGATGGGTCTCTGTCAGTCATTTAATCAAAGAAATGTTTTAGAAAAAAAACTCAAAAATCATGTTTTTTATTGTGCATTCCAATTAATATCAATCAAACTGCAGTTGGGTTTTTAATTAAGTAATAACAAAAAAAACAGCTAACAAACATAATAAAACAAACACATGACAACACAGATATAAGCAGTCTTTCTGGTTATGCTTATATTGTCATGAAATCTTTCTTTAGGAGTCCTACATTTAGGCCATTATTTATAAGAGTTTCTCCTGAATCGGCAAGTTAGGAGCTACTTTTAGCCTTAGGGGCGATTCACATTTCGCGTCTTTTGCGCACGCAACTTCATTATTTTAAATGGAAAATAGGGAGCGATGCGCATGGATTTAGACGCGAAATGTGAATCGCCCCTTAAGATGTTTCATGAATACGTGATTTAAAAATAAAAGTAAACAAGTTAAATAAAAGAATGAAATATGAATGATCTTGTGAGGTTAGGGTCAGAGTAAAGGTACCTGCATCTTTAGCCCATTTGAGGATGGATGTAACTTCATTTCCCTTCTGTGAGCGACAGACGCCGTTACGAGCGGCCGCGCTCACACCCACAACATTCAGATTAGTTTTAACTCCACACAGATACGCTGTAGCGGTGGACGCACTGTCTGCTATCTGAAAATCCACTGAATACGTCTACACACAAGCACAGATCACACAAAAACAAGCTAATGACGACATCAATGATCTGTTTTATGACATTCAATATCTATTTTTGTTTTCCCACATCATTCGAGAAACAGACTGTACTGGTGTAGAATTTTCAGATCAGCATAAATTACACAAGAAAACTATTATGTGTGGATTCATGTCATATTTAGTGTGTGTGGTTACCTTTGCGAGACCCACATACGGGAATTTGTCCATGTTCATGACGGTCTCTTCACCCGTGCGGTTCTGTAACTGACCCTTCAGGATACGTGCGGCTGTGATGGTGGTCACACCCATACCTGACCAACAAAAACACACTCCATCAGCCTCTCATGTACTTTCAGGTAAAAGAAACTTTTGTTTAAATGTCTATCACACTCGTCTGTTTTTGGCTAGAATAAACTGCACTTTAGTCTGTCAGTGAAAGTTTTGTATCAGCGATAGTTGTGAAAAGTTCTTACCGTCTCCCAGAAACAGCACAACATTTTTGGCGACATTAGTGTTGAGTGTGCGGGACAGAGCTGAACGCAGTGTGTCCTGAGCTAAACTCCTCCAGAACTCTGGATTCTCCTCTTCAACTGAAACAATGACACACACACTAAAATATCATCTCTCTCTCTCTCTCACTTGTGTGCACACTTCATACTGTGTATCTAAATGTATCTATTATTATTATTATTATACATTTTATTCATAGGCGCCTTACTAGACACTCAAGGACATCATACAATAGAATAAAAAAACAGTCCTTAAGACCATTAAAACAACATGTAGCCTGAGACACCCAGAGGCAATCGAAGGCAAATCATACAATAAAATAAAACAACAATCCTTAAAAAAAAAAACATTAATACCACATGTAACTTTAGACATACAAAGGCAATCACCAAAAAGCCTGAATAAACAGATGAGTTTTAAGACGAGATTTAAAAACAGAATGATTTTCAATGAGAATTGCAAAAGTCTATCCGAGATGTAACTTAAGCATGCACAAGAGTTGCTGTGTTCTCAACTGAAAGAGACGGACGGAGGCGATTAATGTTACATAAGTGAAAATATGGAGTTCGGACTACACTGTTTATGTGTGCTTCAAATGATAAAGTACCATTAAAAACCCAAAGTTTTAACCTGAGAAGAGACAGATACCGACAAATCATCAAAAACCATTGTCTTTTGTCTTTGCCAAAGTGTTTTTTGAACCAACAAACAAAATTTCCATTTACTGCTGTTAAGTTTCAGAAGATGTAATGTAAACCATTCCTTTAACTCAGCTACACAATTTGAGAGAGTAGATGGAGGAAAAGGTGTAGATGGAGGTGTTCCTCCATCTCATCCACATAACAGTGAAACTGGATAACTTCCTAAAAATGTTACCAAGTGGCAGAAGATAAATAAAAGAGGACCCAAAACTGAGCCCTGCGGAACACCAGTAGCAACCTTAGACGGCTTAGTGTTTCAGCAGTACAAATTGAATACGATCAGTTAAACAAGACCGGAACCATGTCAGAGTGGTTCCAGTAATTCCAATTGACTCCAGCCTGCTTAACAGAATACTATGTGAGATTGTATAAAATGCTGCACTCAGATCGAGCAAAACAAGTATCGATAGAACTCCTGAGTCAGCGGCTAACAGTAAGTTATTAGAAATTTTGACTAAAGCAGTCTTGACACTATGGTGAGGCACGGATCCCAGACTGAAATTGTTCGTATTTTGCATATTATGCAAATTATGCCTAACTAAGAGCTCCATCGAGTCCCATGAGCACTGAGAGAGCAACTTCTGAGCAATACCGTTGTCCTCCATGTACCAGCAAATCAAAAGGAGTAAAAACGACTAAAAGACTTTTAAGTGAAGTGGCTCCTCTTGAATGTGAACTGAAGTGGATCTAATTCACTTTGTAGGCAGTGAGACACGCATTGATTTTATAAACCGCTCCCAGCAAAACAAAAACACACAAGCGCACACACACACACTCAAACACACACTCTCTCTGCAAGCAAGCACGCACACTCTCACACACACAGACAAACTCTCTCTCTCTCTCTCACGCACGCACGCACGCGCACACACACACACACTCTCTGCACGCAAGCACACACACACACGCACACGAACAGACAAACAAGAACTCTCTCTCTCTCACACGCGCACGCACACACACACACCATAATGTAACTGCATGTACTTCACAGAATACCACAGTGATACTACGGATGGTACTCCCAAGAGATCTCAATACCATTAATGAGAGACACTGCGGACTTACCTGAGGCACAGGTGACAGACAACACAGACAACAGACAACAGATGACGGACAGATGGACGGTAACCATGATGAGAGATGAAAGACTGATGGTCAGAAAACCCTTCTGACGGGAGAAAGTGTCTTCCGAAACATAAACCACAAATCAGTTCAGACCCAGGACCTTTAACCCCCCTGTGATGTAAATATCTCATCCACCAATCAGAACAAAGATCAAAAGCAGAAGATTTCATCAACAACACAATAATGCAATAAATAAAGTTGTTCGAATAAAAAATCAGAAGTACATGACACTCAAATACACCTTATGAAATGAATAGATGAAGCTATTTATTTCATGTTAACACGTTAGCATTGCATTTTCTTAACACGTGAAAGTGTGTGTGCGCGAGGAACCTTCACCTTAATCGTTCGGGTTTGCAGATTAATAGATAGAGATATGAGGATTATTATTATGGTGTGTAAAACTCAAGGATCCACAGATTAGAGACACACAAGACTCATAAAAGAACAGAGACAGTTTACTGTCAGAGTCAGACAGACAGCTCTTATGTAGCGTGCGCACGCACGCGCACACGTCTGCGCAGCTATCTTTATGAGGACATACATTGACGCAATGCAATCTCTAGCCCGTCACCCTAACCATCAGAACTACATGCCTGACCCTAACCATAATTATAACCTAAACCCTAAAACCAAGTCTTCACCCTCAAACAGCCCTTTAAAGGGGTCTCTGGAAGTGAGGACCGGCCAAAATGTCCTCACTTTACTCTCCTTGTCCTCACACCACTGGTCTACAACTCAAACCGGTCCTCACAAATATAGATGTACAAGTACACACACACACAGCAAGTCAAACTTTACCACCATACACTTCACACATGACAAAAATACTACAATATTCTACAGTATTTAGTAAACTTCACTACACTAACACTAGTGGGATTTTACCGCAGTGTACTATAGTGAATACTACAGTAGATACCAGTATTTTGTCACACGACACACATGCAGGATCAAAACCAAACACACTTTGTGTGCACGGGAGCATTAAAGTGGAAATGAACCATCCAGTCAAGTTAACATTATTTATTAAATAGGTTTCCACTTCCATCAAAAACGATATAGTAAACCAGATTAGTGTGACCCTTTAAAAGAAAAAAGGATGCCTTTTATAGGTGTTGTAGCGAGGGCGCAAGTGAAGTATGAGTGTGTCTCTATCAGCAGCTGATGATCACACACACACACGTGGATGGCCGCTTTAACCAATCAAATAAAAGCCTTCATGAAGAAAACCTTGTGCCGCGTCTCATTTCCTAAAAAACAAGGTAAGAAATCCTCTGCCGTGTTAACAATGTGAAAAATAAAGCTATAAAACATGCCGTGTGTTTGGAATAACACATTACTGTTATATTTGTATGTGCAACAAGTACCAAATATCGTGCACGTAATACAAATTCAATGATAATACAAAATAAACAGACCATTGCAATAAAGTCTTGCTTTAATTTTTTTTTAATTTAGAGACGGATTACCATTTTTATAACTACAAATATAGATAAACGATGATTACTGTAGTAAAACCATGCTTCATTTGTGGTTAGGACGGTTTAACTATAACCACACGTTTATTTAATCTGTATTAAATCATGGATAACTGTCATAAGAGTACCGTATTATTCAGTAAACAGTCTTGGATAGACGGACTCATCTTTTAAAGAATAGCCTGAGAAATTGTCGATGACAAAATCGATGACTGAGGTAAGAGAGACATCATGTGGCCATGAGAGGAACTGACCGATGTGAAGGAAAATAATTACTACAATATAGTTCAACTGGATTTTTTGCAAAAAAAGATGAACCTTCCTCCCGAAGACCTCGTGCGCGATTAAACACGCTGGACATCCATCAAGAACACAACACAAGACCGCAAAATAAGTGCGAGCATTACCCAAAAAACATTCATACGTTTCCTCCTTTTTTCATTGCAATATTCTTTATTATCTTTCCAGTTTTGAATGTGAAAAGAGGCATTCATTTCTCTCCATTAAATACGTAAAGCAAACAAAAAAAAAGAGAAATATTTACATAATTTCATTAAACTATTATCAATAACTAGAATCATTTTACAAGCCGGGTGGTTAAACCGCAAAGGAAAAAAAATGAAATACAGAAAAATTATTAAATGGCATTAAGGTTAGATTTTTTATTATTGGAAAAAAAAAGAAACAAAAAATATATTTACAGGGCACTCCTGAAATGCAGGACGCTGAAAGGCATGTAGTATTCATTCTCACCCAAACTCCATCTAGCCGTTGTGTTTTCTTTAAAACCTTCTGAAGGACTTTATTTATATATATATTCAAGTGGTAATATTGATTTGATTTGTAAAGTCCACTACACGTGCAGGAGGTGTGCAAAACATCCACCACACACAACTCTCCGCTCCTCTTTTTGAAAGTTTTCTGTGTTTTTTTTTTTTGTGTTAAGTTCAGAGAACCGTACGTCAGGTCCGATCCGGCCGACAGAAACGTCATCAGCAGCAGCAGCAAAAAGTTCAACGTTGTCGCATGTTCTCACGCTCGCCCCCTCCAGAGCTCTGAAGTGGAGACGCAGTTTGCATTTTTTGTTAAATTCTTCCGTCATAAAAAAAGTAGAAAACAACAAACAGCTGAATTCACTGGGCTAGATCTACACTGAGGCAAGAGAGAAAGAAACGTTGCTTCTCCTCCGTTAACAGCAACTCGCTCCACAGCGAACTACATCTGCAGGCTTCGAAAAACAAACGCAGCAGCTTTACGTCAGCGAGTGACATCGTAAATGAAGAATTCCAAGCGGCGATGTCATCTGAGTGCGGGGATGTCATCCGAGTGCGGGGATGTCATCCGAGTACGTCTCCATGGCAGCGGAGCGTGACACAGGAAGTGGCAATGCTAAAGACTAAAAGCCCATAAAGTTCGGCGAGCAGGTAAGGCTTGTACTCCTCCAACACTCTTCATTGTCATTTCGGTTCAACAGCATTTTGAAAAACAAACAAACAAACAAAAAAACGTAAAGTAAAAATGTCTTAATATTTTATTATTGAAAATCTCCCAAATGTTTGTTGTTTTTTGCTCTTTTTTCCACCTTGATGCTCCTGTGTAGTGGGTGTGGTCAGAGCTCTAGCTGTTGTCTGATTCGTCATCAGCTTCTCGTAGCCAGGTAAAGAAGGCGGTGACAGATTTGAGGGCAACGCCCTTGCCCTGCTGTTCCGCCGGGTCTTTACAGGACTCCCATTTATAGAAGCCCTCCTCTTTGATCACGTCCTCGTCGTACAACACGTCAAAAAACATCCGCAACAAATCTGCAGAGGTACAGACAACATGAATAAACATCTCAAGATGGCTGTGATTTTTGTTAAAGTCCCAGTGAAATAAAAAATTACAATTCTTATTTTTTCATGAAATATTGCAGCGTTTATTGTAAATAGTTGATCAATGTGGGTCGTTCTCTTTTAAAAATATGTGTGGCCTCAATCTCCAGTTAAAATCTGAAAATACACTTCCTTCCTGTAATGACTATTCATCTTAAATGACGTATGTAAGACGGCTGGGGCAGAGCATCCGTTAACTCCTCCCCTTCAATTGTCAGTCTGCAGCCAGTTCTATTTCAAAATGCAACAGCTGTTTTTATACATCCAATCAAATTGCAGAGAAAGATGAAAGCCACGCCCACTATTTTCTCATTAGAAATTCCATTTCACTCGGAAATGCACGAAAATATGGAAGTAAAAACGATCGCAACTTCCGGTTCACGGGGACTTTAAACTCTTTCTTTCGTCCGTGAACGTTGTTTCAGATCTTTGTGGAGACACATTGAACAACTCACTGGGCGGCTGCTCCATCTGCACCATCAGATTCTGTAAAGCGTAAAGCGCTTGAAGCTCCTTCTGTTCGTCTTTAATGTAGCGCTGAAGCAGCTTGGCCTGCTGGGTAATTTCTGTAGCGTCCACTTTACACGGGTTATCACCTTAAACACATGATGAAATCAAGAGGTCGAACTCCAAAACCACAGTCAGCTGTCTACATGGACAACATTTGAACAGACACAAATAGGGATGTAACGATTCACCTTGAGCCGGTTGAAAAGCGATAATAATAATAATATATGATGACTCAAGCCGGTAGAGATGTTTTGAATCGCAATACATGTTTTGAACAGCAGAGGCCGCTGTGTTTACTGCAAACTTGGAAAACGTAGAAGTCTTTTGTTTACATTAAAGAGACTTTTGTATTCATTTTTTATTTAATTTGATTTAGTTGTTATTTGACATAAAATATATTTTTATTCTACAAAGAAATGTGCAGCATTTGAGAAACGATAAAAGGGCAGTTGTTAATTTCTAACTTGTCTTAACTTATTTTGTAAAAATGAATCGTGAGATCAGTATCGTGAATCACATCCCTAGACACAAAACAAAAGCTGTGGACTCACAGACGATGGCCGACTGACACACCGCCATCATCAGCGCTCGCACAAACCCATCAGATGCTGTTTGCTGCTCGTCCAGGTTGGCCTAGGGAGGAAGTGAAGGTCAAAGGTCATGAGAATGACACTGATATGAACGCAACAGCTCATTAGCAAGGGTGTGTGAACAGAAGAAGTTCTTCTGATTGGCTGCGTTTTGTTGTGCCACACCCCTTTATGGTGTTTATTGAAAACAGAAACATTGTGTCACGTCAGAGATTAGTTGAAACTAATCGACACACAGCTGTACCTCCACCCAATCAAAGACCCTCTGGTTGTCGGCTTTCTCCTGCAGGAGTCGCTCGAGCTCCCGCGAGATCTCCTCTGTGCTCAGAGACGCTTTACTGCCCTTCCTCACACACTCCTCACCCAGACTCAACTCCACTCCCTACACACACACATGCACGTGCGCGCAGATGTTAAACTGGTTTTGATGAGACTGATTTATTGATGCTTGAAGATTGATTTTCTCTCTGACCTTTTCTGTGACAAACTTATTCACATCCTCGTCTTCTGGAAAGAAGTCTTTCCAGCTAAGCTCCGCCTCCTTCCACATCGTCCCCACCTTCTTAAGGCTCTGAGACAGGAAAACACAGGTTCAGACATCACAAACACAGTTTAAACTTAATTCGGGGAAAAAACAAAGTGTACATTCATTTACATCGTACCATTCCTTTACAGAGAAGTTTGAAAATCTCTGCCAGTAAAACTCCAGCTTTCCCAAAAGGCACCAGAGGTTTTGCCACTTCCCTAAAAACACAACGCAGGGGACATGTGAACATGCGAGAATGACGTTTCTGAACAGAACATGTTCAATACTAATGGTTGGGTTTGTATTAACCCAGCTTGATTTGGGTTCAAGGGATAGTTCACCCAAAAATGATAATTCTGTCATGAATGACTCACTCTCTAGTTGTTCCAAACCTGTACACATTTCTTTGTTTGGTTAAACACAGAGAAAGATATTTGGATGAATGCTTGTAACCAAACAGTTATTGGACCCCATTGACTACCAGGGCTGGGACGATACGCTTATCTCCCGATACTAGTGTGCCGATTCAATATATATCGCGGTAATCACGAATTGCGATAATGTAGCTATTGCGATTCGATATTACAATTTATTGTGATTTTTATTTTACACGCTTGGGATTTAAACAGGGCTCTAGACTAACATTTGAGAGGGATGGCACTGGTGGCACCACCAGCCCTTAACTTTATAGCACATTTTTACCAAATAAAATGATTGGGCCTCATTCATGAACCACGAGCAGAACGATTTTTTGTGTAAATCATTCGTAAAGTCGTTCTGAAGTAAATGTTCTGTATTCTTTTAGACAAACTGATGACACTGCATTTTGATGCACTATGTATCATAATGATATTTTACGAGTTATTTTCCCTGTCTTTGATCATTTTTTACTTTATAACTTTGGGTAAAACGCAGAGCTCGTCACTGTCCTTTTTTACACAGCCGTCCAATCACAGCGGAGAAGAGGCGGGACAAACACTACATTGAACAACCATCACACGCAACAATGGAGAAGTTAATATTAATGGTTACTGCATTTTTATATTCAGTAATATTCTTCGAAATAATATACTAGCAACAAGTAGACTAACTGTTGCGGATATTCTAAATCACAACCAACGCATCTCCGGAATAACACGCAGTGCCTCCAAAGCGTTCTCAGGCGCCACCAGCTGGTCATTTACAGAAGAGCACCAGGTATTATTATTTTAGCTGGCAAAAAACACTTTGGTGGACACAGTTTAATTGATTAATTTATTGGTAAGCATATAGCCTATTAGTATAATATGCATTTATGCAATATAATGTAGCCAAACCAGAGAATGAAGTCCAGAGGATTACAGCATTCCTAGATACGTCATTTGAGTAGCTGTAATTCATAGGCGGGGATTATGCTAATTGTGAATGAGCGTGCATGCGCGCCTTGTGTACGAATGATTGGAATTCATTAACATACACACATTTAACTACGAAATCTGACGTTTATGAAGTATTTGTGAATCCGGAGGAAAGTTTTCGGGAAGGTCTGTTTTAGGTGCAAATTACTCTGAATTTACACATATATTTACGAATGTCTCATGAATGAGGCCCATTGTGTGCTACTTTTTTCTTTATCTGTCGTAAACAACAGGAGAGCACAATTCCTCTGAGCTCTTGTGGCCAGGACTTGTAATTTGGTCACATCTTGGCCTTATTCTGATGAGATCGTCTAACACACAGGGCTCGACAATAAGGATTATTTCTACTGGACCAGTTGCCACAGTTAAAAGGAATAAACAAACAAATAAAAATAATAGCAAAAGCACAAATGAAGAAATATTCGTCAGTTTTGCAGTCGCACTGGAAATATTTTTTTTATATTTAAAACAAAGGAATAGAAAGAATTCTGAAAGAGGGTTAATCCTCTGCTTCCACCAATGTTATGCTTTCTCGTGACAGCTTGACATGGATACAACGTCTAATAAATTTCGCCCTCTGCTGGAATAATGAGTAACTTCGCTCCAGCACTTCTTGGGTAAAGTAAAATAGTTCAGTATAAATCGACTCTGGGATAAAACAATCGATTCTAAAATCATTTTAAAATGAATCGCGATAGTCACAACAAAGACGTTTATACAGATTTGTAACAACTCAAAGGTAAGTAAATGATGACAGAACATTCATTTTTGGGTGAACCGTCCCTTTAAGAAAACAATTTAAGGGTCCTAAAAAACACGTAAACACTCGTATTACTTGAAATAAGGCCTTATAATACTTCTCACTACACTGGAATGTTTTATCAAAACCGATCTTCTCATCTGAAAACAAAGTTGTCTTATTAGTTTGATTGACAGGTGTCACCTGAAGAGAGGGCCCATGGGAATGCCCCCCTCGTGCAGCACAGGACAGATGATTTCAGCCAGATACAGCCAGATGTGAGGAATATCAATAGCCATGTCTTCTGCAACCTCCAGAACCTCCACCAACCTGAACCAACGCACACTTTATAATGACGTTCACATTTAACACACAACGTCCAGAAGCCTCAGTCATGCGTGTGAGTCTCACCCTTTATAATACTGCTGTGTTGATAGTGTTTGTGTTTTGAGCAGCTGGTGGAACAGTAAACCCAAGTGCTCTCTAGCGATGGCACTGCGTTCCAGCGTCGACTCGATTCCCGTCCGCACAAACACCGACAACAGGGACGTGCAGTTCAACTCCACCACACACTGCAGCGCCTCCTACAGGACAGGAGAATAAGAACAGTTCAAGCGACGATGAAACAGAAGTTAACAAAGCAGAAAATTAAGAATTGCTGGTTCATTACTATTAATACTGTGACAGAAAGGACATAAAACACCAAAAGAGATTCAGCGCTGTTTTGGTTCAATGACAACACTTTAAAGTCCCCACAATTTCTCAAAAAATTGTGATGTATGATTTTATTGGCACACTTATTTGCAATGATACAGCTGCTTGAATCTTATCGGACAAGAGGTATTTAAAGTCAGTGTAAAGAGAATTTAGAGAATTGTTTCTAAACGCATTATAGATGTTAGAAATTTATTGCTGAAACACATTACACAGACTCAGAAGTATGTGGTACTGAATTGTGGAGTTAAACCACTAAACAGTTTTTCACCAATTTCAGGATTTTGTGGGCGGGGCTAAAACCGTGGATCAATGACGCAACGAAGTGATGATCTCAGGGTTGCAGGCGCCTTCAGGCTCTCATGTTCTCACTCTGCCCAAATAAACAAATCTCACGCAGAATAACAAGCAAACTTTAACGCAGGCGCGAGGAACGGAGGGGAATAACACGTGATCACGACGTTCTGCAGTGATTATCTATTGATAAATATCGCGCGCAATTCAAAACCGCACGTAAAACTCTTCACATTTAGCATACTGGGAACTCGGGTTGAGAGACACGAGTGGGCGTGGCTTCAACGTCAACATCAGACACGCCCCCAGCATTTGAGAGTCCTGCTTATTTTTCCAACTCATTTTATTTACTTGATGTGTTTTCTCTATTCAAATTTGGCCGGGTGGTTAATAACACACTTTTCTGTTGTGTGACAAACTCAGAACACATGTTTTAATGTCACTTTACACAGACTTCAACAATAAAGAGGTAAGTTGCATGAATAAGAGCAAACTTCGACAAAAATAAAGATAGATTATGAAAAGAAACGTGTGTGTGTGTGTGTGTGTGTGTGTGTGTGTGTGTGTGAACCTTGATGTCATTGATGTGTAGGTATTCCTCTATGATGGCTGTTGTTTTCTTCTCCAGTTCTTCTTCGGTCAGAGCAGGTTTGGATGAAGCAGGTGGTGGAGTGGGAGCCGTCTCTCTCTTCACTGCACACACACACACAGTTCAGTAAACAACTGAACACAACACACACCTTATGAAAGCTGTTTTGCGCATCATCTCACCGTTCTCCCGGGTGCCGCGCTCTCTCTCTCTCCGCTCGTCCGTCATGCTGGACACTCTCCGGACCGTTTCCACCGGACGCTGATCTCTCTCCCGACTCCTCTCGTCCTTCTCACGGCTGAAGCTTCGCTTGCCGACGGCGGGGCGATTCCGGTCCTGCCGGTCGTCACGCCGATCGTAGCGGTCGCTTCCCCGGTCCCCGCGCTCGTCGCGGCGGTCAAAGCGTTCCCGACTGGAGCTACTCCTGCGATTCACAGATAAGAAAGCCTGTCAGAGCATGCGGGGAGGTGAGGAATCATCTACCATCGACGCTGAACGTGACCACTGACCTGTGAGGAACCCGCCTGTCAGAATCCATGTTTGAGGATGAGGAAGACGCGGACTGTTGGAGCGCTGAGAAGCGGTTCAGATTGCTCGGGCGACCGGTGTCCTGGGCTGAAGATGACGCCGGGACACACACAAGCGTTACGCTAGTCACACATGTTCTTTATTAAACAAACAACACGCGAACACACTCACCGCCGTCGTTTGCTTTCGCTCCGGAGCCACCGCTACTGCCTTTACCCCAACTGCCCCATGTGCCCTTACCTCCAGGGGCAAGAAGCTGATTATTAAAGTCCAAAGCGCCCGGCTACAAGACAAACAAACAAACGTTTGATCAATAATGATGTATTGGAGGATCGGCTCGATCACTAATAATATTTGATTATTGATTGTTTTTCGGTCAGACCTTGGTAATCTTGCTGAGTCGAGTGGGGTCAATGGGTCTGTTTTTGGTGGAAATAGGCACCGTGTTCCAGCCGTCGTCGGGGGCCTGGTTTCCACGGGAACCAGGCATGTGCTGTCCACCCCGGGGTCCCTGACCACCCATTCCCCCTCCGCCTCCGCCTCCGCCTCCTCCTCCTCCTCCTCCTCCTCCGCCTCCTCCTCCTCCTCCTCCTCCTCTGCCCTCCTTCTTAGACATGAGCTGTTGAACTTTGACCTGCTCTCTGTGCTCCTCAAGCTCCGCCTCCTTGTGAATCTGCTCGATGGTCTTCGGACCCAGATCTCCTCTGCGCGGCACCCAGTTATTCTGACAGAGAAATAAATAAAACAAAGAAAGAGTCGCTTTCATTAACGGTGAGGTTTGTACTCTTGCATTTATGAAATGGCCTTATATGGAGCTGGTGTGGGCGTGTATTATGCAAATTACTAACATTGGGCAGTCACTCATTAGCTTATTTAGAATACAAAATAAACAATATAGGAACAAATGATGAAATGAAGCAAAACACTTTTTTAGTGAGTGAAACAGGTGAGGTGATGTCAGCCGAAGCCACGCCCACCTGAGACTACAGTGAGCGAGACTACAGTGAGCTAGACTACAGCACACACACAGAATGAACCTCAGGACTGCTCACCCGTCTTAAGTCGATGACGTCCTGCAACATGAAGCGTATTCTGGAAGATGTTTTCCTATCTTTGATAATTTTCTCCATCTGATTGAAATACTGATCCATTCGGGGCTGAAATACACAGAGACGCTGTCATTAGAGCTCATGAAACACCAAAGCATAATGTGTTTGAGCTCAGTTGAGTCTCACCTTGGCCTTCTCGAAGTCGAGATCTTTGCCGATGGTGGAGAGCAGACGACAGAGACACTCGAGACTCTCCGGGTCATGGTTCTTCAGCAGCTTGACGATACAGTCATGCATGATGTTCTCTGTTAACATCTTCAGTTTGAACAACTCGCCAATGAACTTGATGTTGCCTAGCGACCGTCGCCGAGCTTTGTCTTTGTCTTCCTCAAGCTCCTCCTTCAACTTTTGCCTCTCCTCTTCCTGAAAGGCCAGGGGAAAGGAAGTGATGTCACAAATGAGGTTATCCTGTTATTTTGTTCAGTGTTTTGGGTTTTCCAGATGTGATGTGACTCTGGTTTGTGTTCTGATGTGAATTGACTCTGGTTTGTGTTCTGATGTGAAGTGACTCTGGTTTGTGTTCTGATGTGAAGTGACTCTGGTTTGTGTTCTGATGTGAAGTGACTCTGGTTTGTGTTCTGATGTGAAGTGACTCTGGTTTGTGTTCTGATGTGAAGTGACTCTGGTTTGTGTTCTGATGTGAAGTGACTCTGGTTTGTGTTCTGATGTGAAGTGACTCTGGTTTGTGTTCTGATGTGAAGTGACTCTGGTTTGTGTTCTGATGTGAAGTGACTCTGGTTTGTGTTCTGATGTGAAGTGACTCTGGTTTGTGTTCTGATGTGAAGTGACTCTGGTTTGTGTTCTGATGTGAAGTGACTCTGGTTTGTGTTCTGATGTGAAGTGACTCTGGTTTGTGTTCTGATGTGAAGTGACTCTGGTTTGTGTTCTGATGTGAAGTGACTCTGGTTTGTGTTCTGATGTGAAGTGACTCTGGTTTGTGTTCTGATGTGAAGTGACTCTGGTTTGTGTTCTGATGTGAAGTGACTCTGGTTTGTGTTCTGATGTGAAGTGACTCTGGTTTGTGTTCTGATGTGAAGTGACTCTGGTTTGTGTTCTGATGTGAAGTGACTCTGGTTTGTGTTCTGATGTGAAGTGACTCTGGTTTGTGTTCTGATGTGAAGTGACTCTGGTTTGTGTTCTGATGTGAAGTGACTCTGGTTTGTGTTCTGATGTGAAGTAACTCTGGTTTGTATGCAGTTTTGTGTGTTCATACCCCTGTGGCAGCATCCAACTCTTTCTGTTTCTTCTCAAAATTTTCATCATCATCTTTGTCTTTCTCAAACTCCTTCTGACAGCGATTCAACAACAACTTCCTAAAGTTCACTGTCACTCCTGGTTTATCAGAGGTGGGAACCTTAAGCTGTAAAGAGAAGATAATCAGAAACAAACAAACACATAAACACACACACACGCGCGCACACACTTTGCTCCTCAGAATTTGTTTGTAATCACAGTGATGGTCAGACACACGGCACAGTATTGCGATCTTCACTGGAGCACAAACCCTCGAGACAGTAATGAGAATTTGGTTGGGTTTGTTTGTCATGAAGTCAAAACACACACACACACACACACACATACAGGGACTGACCGCTATAAGGCAGCGGCACATGTTGGCGTAAGCGACGGAGAAGTTGGGTTCAGAGATGGCTTTCTCAAAGATCAGGTCGATGACTCCCTTCAGGCGCTCTTCTGTGTCGATAGTCATGTCAGTCACCTGCTTCATCAACGGCTGAAACATCTGCGGCGTCAGTTTATTCAACACGCTACGAACACGCTTGAACAGCTCCTGCGTCTTCAGCGCCTCTGCGTCGTCTTCCTCCGCCCGCCCGCTGTGCTTTACCGATGGCTTCCACGCCTTCACCGCCTTATTCAGTTGAATGTCCTCGCCGAGAGACATGCTGGTGATGATCTTACGAGGCTCTTTACCCCGCGGGCCCTGACCTGAACGCCGGGGGCCGCTCAGACCTGACGGCTAAAGAGAGAGAAGACTTCAAAATAACTGATGATGACCAGAGACTTGCATTAAGAAAATACAGTACATTTGATTTCATGTTGACTTGAAGTGTGGTGATACAGACCGGGCCACGCCCACCGACTGACGGACGGCCAAGGTTGGCGAATGACGGGGTGAAATCCGGACCACAGTTCATTCCAGGCAAACGACTGGGATCCAGCTGCCTCAGAGGAGTTTTATTGGCCTACAGAATGACAGAAAGATAAATAAATCGTAGGGCTGCTCGATTGACAATGACAAAAATCATAATCACGATTATTTTGTCCAATATTGAGATCCCGATTATTTAACACGATTACTCATTAACTTTTAAAACAACATAGAAAATAAATAACGTTGCTTTTAAACTGTGAATTCAACTGAAAAATAAATGTAAAGAAATAGCACAGCTGAACCACTGTAAAGGAAAGGGGTGCGCTGTGGATTTATAACACAAGAAAAGAGAGGATCCTTGCAAAATGGAATGTGGCACAATAATCGTTTTACCTCGATTGTTTTACCTCGATTGTTTTGTTTTTGTAATTGTTGAAGGCCAAAATTGACGATTACAATTAATTTTCGATTAATTGCACAGCCCTAATAAATCGTGTACACACACATATGCGTGTTTGTGTTACTTACCTTGTCCAGAACGACATCACTGATTTGTGGCAAACCCTCAGGCTTGTGCATGCTGGCACTGATGAACTGGAAGCCCAGCAGAAACTCTCGGTCATATTTCTTCTTCTCCTCGGGGTCTATAGGTTTCCATTGATCTGCCGGAAACAACAACATTATTCACAATATTCACCCATCTATGGGGATTTTTAAATCACACACAGGTGTGCAATTATATTAATTACCTTGAATGTTAAAGACAATCAAAAAGCTGATATAATATGATTTAAAATAACAAAATAATACAACAACGCATAAACAAATAATGTAACATTATATCATATATTTATGGATTAAAGTGAAAAAAAAAATCTTCTGACTGTTTTTTTTTCATATTCCTTTAACCGACACTTTATTGAAATAGTTGAGACCAATAGCAATTTTAATATTGGCAGTTTGCGTATTTTAAAAGCTATTTTTAATCTGCGAAAAAAAGCAACCAATGTCGTTTCGACCGGTATACATTCGCGAACGTGTCAAAAGTTAACAGCAACAACAATGATTATAAGTTTATGCCGTGAACCTCGCATACTTAAGAATTTAGCATTTAGTCGATCGTTATGAATTCTTATAGCAACCATTGTAAACACGACAGCTTAATTCTTAGATCAGACGGCTTTGTGTTGTTTCCAGGCGGACCGTTAAAGAACGCGACACACACGTCTCCAGGCAATCCTGTGAAATTCAACCAATCAGATGACGACTTAGAACGTGCTAAAGTGTTTCCAGAAAAGTGTGCCTTATGCATCAGAAGTTAAGCCAACGGTCAGCTGTGTCCCAAATGACATACTATTATGCACATAAACTATGCACTCAACCATCTAGTGTATGAATTTTATAAGGGTAGTATCGTCCCAAATAGAATACTAAACCGTTTTCTACTAACCGGAAGTAGGTTTGCTCGAGCAGCGTACGATAGCCCCGCCTTCCTTCGGCTATGTAAGCGAAACTGCGAGCGTTGAGTGCGTGAAGTGTCCGCAGTTCCACACTTCATATTTTCGTTTGGAAAAAGTGCATCATCCGGGTTGTTAAAGTGCAATTCTTTATTAAGGATTTTTTCATGTGAACACACTACTCACACTATTTATACTATAAAATGGTGTAGAATAATGCATAAGTACGTGATTTGGGACGCACCTTAGGCTACACCTGACACCATATTAAGTGTTTGACTAACTCTTCTGTTAAGAAGGTATCACTTTAATATTTCCATTTCCGACGCGGCACTGCTTATCATGCGACACACCGCAGAGCCACAGCAGCTGTAGGACTGATGCTTTTACGCCATTTTCTTTTTTACTCAAAATTTTAACAAACTGTTAACTATGTCATGAAATATCTGATATGCCGACTGTCAAATATGTGCATGTGAATGTGTTTTGTCGTTTAAACAGTTTTATACTGATGCCGTTAGTTGAGCTATTAGTGAGCGCCGCCATGTTTGTTTCTGTCGCGATATGAGATCTGTCGGATTTACATCACGTGAATGCATCCACTTCTCTCAAAATACACAAATGTAAGTGCCTGGTGAACTGGTAGAAGAATAGAGTTACATTGCAGATGCTGTGTATCTGATGTGAATAAAACACATCTGTCAAATTATATTTGAGGAGATTGTTACGGAGTACTTTAATCCATGCATGTTATTATATTTTACTGTTTTGCAATATTACATTTTATATGTTATACTAAACTATATTAGAATTAACATAACAAATTAGCATTACATTTTTGTGTGTAATCAAGTCATTACATAAATATATACAAATATTTTTCCTAAAGATAAAAATCTAACACCGTGTCTACACCGGACGCGGCGCGACACGAAAGCATTTGAACCCATTATAATTATACATTTTGTCCAAACTGGATGTGTCGCGCCGGTCGCAGACACGGTGTAACACACTGACTAAATGATCTTATAGGAGATCATTTTTAGCCAAAACTTATCTTCGATTAATTGATCAGCACGTCATGTAAATAATTTAAGCATTTCAATCTATCGACATCCCAAGTTGCATTATTAAATATTATTATATTTGATCCATCATATTTTATTTGACAATATTCTATAACAACAAACACTATGTTATATTATATACTATGTGAACACATCACACAGAAACAAACACTTTATAAATGAATATTTACAGCTCAACCCCCAGTAAAGACAACAGTTACTGACAGAAATGTCTCATTTCTGATGATTTATATATTAAATATTTACTCCAGCAACTGTACACCAGCAAAGAGTTCACATTTACCTTCTTTATACTGGTACTTCTGATCAGTGGGCGTGGCAGGGGCGGGGCTCTGTGGCCTGATGTTTTCAGCATCGAGTTTATCTTCTTTCTCCTCCCAAGTCTCATCCACATCTTCTGCAGGGGGCAGGGCCACCGGGGCAACGACCTCTGGCTCCGCCTTCACCGGGGGTGTGGCCTCAGGCTCAGGGGGTACAGGCTTTCCAAAGACATTTCATCATGAACTTACACCGAGCTTATTGAACTGAGCTTTCGGGAAAGACTTAGAGCTAGACAATGGATTTGTCAAAGTTGGCCGGTCATTTAAATCCAAATGTTAAGTCGAAAATATGACAAACAAACGTACATTCAAATAATATTCTTAAATAAGGTAAGTCTCAACACACACTGCTATATTTTTACTCGGAAATTACTCAACGAAACGTGAGGTGTCGTGCGTATTTGTGACACGTGCTCACCTCTTTAAAGGCATCGAGCATATCGCCGGCCTCTTTCTTATTCAACTCTTTGAATTTTCTCTTCTTCTTTGGCACAGAAATGGCTGCAAATACACACAAGTGTAAACACAAACAAACAGAAAGCAGGCATGTGTACATCACTCTTCTAGGGTGTTTTTGTCTTGCGAGTAACACCTGTCACGGTACTCTCAGAGAGAACGGCCTGCGGAGCCGGAACATCATCTCGCTCATCAGCCGGAGGGGGCTTGGCTTTCGAAACATCCACAGCAACCTCTGACGGGGCGGCGGACTCCTTGACAACCGGCTCGGAGGTTTCCTCGACAAACGGTTTATCGGTTTCCTTGGCAACAGGAGGCGGTGGCTCGCTAACGACACTTTGCGGAGTTTGTTTTTCACCAGTTTCTTTGACAACAGTCTCCTGGGTAACGTTTTGAGACACTTCCTTATCAACCGGCGCGGGCATTTCCACAGCAACCACAGGAACGGTTTCCTTGACGACAGCGGGAGTCTCCTTTATAACAGGAGCAGGGGTCTCCTTGAAAACCGGAGGAATAGGCTCCTTAACAACAGGAGCTGGCACTTCCTCAGCAACCGTCTCGTCGACAACCTGTGGAGGGGTTTCTTTGACAGTCCTAACAGGCGTTTCTATGGTAACGGGTGGAGCCTCTTCAGTGACATCGGGTTCGGCGATAGGGCTAACGTCTCTGTATGCGCTGTGAGCTTGAGTCGCCGGCGCTGCTCCGCCGTTGAAAAGCTGAAGCTCTTCTGGCTGTGCTATTGGAGATTCCAGCACTGGCTCCGCCTGCAGAGCAGGGATGGGCGTGGTCTCAATCACTGGCCCCTCCTCTTTACCTTTAGGGGGTGCATCACCTGCACCGTTAGAACTGGAGGGGGCGGGTTTTTCCCATTCAGCTTCAATGGCCACTTCCAACAGAGCGGATGTCAAGTAGGTATCGTCCTCAGGCGCGCGGGGCGGAGCATCCACCGTATCGTCTAATGGACTGGTGAGAGGGGGAGTGGGCAGAGCATCGGGTACAGGGCTTTCACCTGGAGGGATGGGAAACTCCTCTCTGGTTGTCATGACGACTGCAGGTGGGGTGTTATCGCCGTTAGGCTGCGTGCCGATGACAATATCAGACGCACACAGCAGTGACTGTAAATACATTTTGAGGAATATTATGAATCGTTGTCAAGGATTTTTTTTACAAAAATTGTCCAATTAATCATTAAAACCAAATATGCAAACGGACAACTTCAAATACAAAATCATACATGACGTGATTTCATATGCAGTTTTTTGCCATCTGCTCACGTGATCACTAAACGGATTTGTGAAGTTGATTAATCATAAAACTACTAAAGGACTTAATTATAACAATTAAATGATAAGAAATCATTTTTAAGTGCAGTGTTGTGCACGTGTGTGTTCATGAGCTGTAGGGATGTGTGTGTGTGTGTTGTACCTGAGGAGGTGTTGGTGTTGAGCCGCTGCGACCTCCTGACATGATCTCTTCTGTGATGTCACGACCTCCTTGATTAGGGTCCCTAATTCTTATCTAGAGAGAGAAGACCGAGAGACAGACAGCGAGGGGGGAGAGACAGTACGAGAGAGAGATTTATTACGCAGTACAGAAGAAATATGTGGAAACACACAAGTACTGAAGCACACCGAATAGAAGACAACGACAAATAAAACGACACAACAAAAATAGAAAACGAACAAGAGCGAGTGACCGAGTTAAAGCCAAACGTGTTAATCTGTGCAGTAACGGATTAAATATGTAATGAATGTCTCTAACACACACACACACACACACACACACACACACACACACACATCACAGTGTCAAGTACCTCATAAAGCAGAGAACGTAAGCGCCTGTAAAACTTTTTGCATGTCCTTTAAAAACACGTAGAAACTCAAAAGGCTAAAAACACCCGACTGTTTGTCCTGCAAAGACTTTACGCAATGAATCACACACACCGACTCACCAAACAGACCCCAACACACACATTGACAAACACACACACACACTCATGAGGCAGCACATTCCCTACCTGCCCCCCCCCTCGCTCAGGAGAGGTCGGGTTCTGTTAGGCCCGTCTCATCCTGGATCTGAAGTCTAAACTCAGCCTGACGGTGACTCTCCAAACAGGGCTGAACGCTCACACACAGCAGCGGGCCTCAAACTCTCACTCTCTCTCACGTACACCACACAGCGACAGAGCGAGAGAGAGAGAGAGAGAGAGAGAGAGAGCAGTGGAATGTGTCCCGCCCACCAGACTGAACCCGGACCGTTGGAGGGGTGGAGCTGTTGAGCCACGTGGAGCTACAGAACTTAACTCTTTTCTTCAGAAACTGAGAGTGAAACTCGCCATGTAGAGAATGTTACTTTATATTACAAATGTGTGATATGAATTTCAGCATTAGTATCTGATTTATACTGAATTACCTAGCAGATTACGCTGGATTATTAAATTAACTAATTATATAATAACAGAATTATTTTTGAGTAGGTAAAGATGGATAATGAATAGTGGGGGTGTAACGATATGCCCGGTTTACGACTCAATATGATACACAACACTGGGTTTACAATTACATCACGATATTTGTAAAAAGATATATATGAGACTGACACTGAAATGACAGATTTTTCCCTAAAACATTAACAATTTTTAGTAACATTTGTTGTTTTCTATACGTCACTTAAAAATTAAACTAAATTTTAACATAAAAATAGAAAAAATGTATTTCATAAAAAAATATATTGCCATAGTTCTACGATACATATTTTAATCCAGGGTATATACAGGAATCATGGAGCGAAATTTAATACTTTTTAAGACCTTTTTCAGGACTCTTTCCATACGTTATAAGACCTCATCACCATTTTTTGTTTTAATCGGTTACATTGGCGACACTTTAACTTACATTTACTATATAATGATTGTAAAATAGCACAACTAAACAATCTTAGTTTGTAATAACTCATTAATGCAACATAATTCAGAAGGGTGGGAAAGAAGCACAAGAGAATGAATTGAGTGACTAACCCAATGCAAGGTTTATTAAAAAGAGAAACGAGGCTACGCTAAACGCCTTCCGACACACAGAGCAGTACACCTCAGAGACGGCCCTCAGCCATGCTTCCAACTCTTTATCCTCCAACCATGCTGTTTAACAACCGGGTGTAAATGGACCTCCCACTATTCACCTACTCAATGATTCAATTCAGGCAAACTTTAGCATATGACCTCTTTGGACTAGGGATGCACAGAAGGGAAAATTCTTGGCCGAAGCCGAATAAAATTGAAACACTTGGCCGAATACCGAACACGGCTTTTCTTATTTCTTCTATTTATATAGCCAATTTTTCACTATTGCATAAACTAAATGGTCGAAATGTGCTTTTCAATATAATACAATATAACTTGAAATAAAATTTAGCAAAACAAGTCCCTTTCGAAAAAAACCCAGCATATGCTGGTTTGGTATGTTTTGATGCTGGTTTAAGATGGTCATGTGCTGGTTTAAGATGGCCATGTGCTGGGCCTTCAAACCAGCATCAAAACATATCTAACCCAGCATATGCTGTTTTTTTAACAGGGGTAGGCTAAATTAAAACAAAATTTGAGACCTCTCCCTTCTTGAACAGCCTATTTTAGGCCTATAACTGACTGCTGAAAGAATGTACTGTACAACAAGTCCTTCAACATTATAAGCTATATGAATAAACGAAAACTATTGGATTATTATTGGCTACACTGCAAAATGATTTAAAGAAAAAAAAAACATCCATGCAAGCAATTCTGACAGACAACCATTTCAGTTCACGTCTCTCCTCCAAACTCCGCCCACAAAAGCTGATTGTTCTCTCAGAAGGTGCACTCGTGGCCGGGGTGCACAGAACATACTTTGACAAGTTGTTTAGTACAGGGGACTGTGTGCACGCGACCACTGTATGATGTCAAAGGATGTCGCGAGCGGCGGGGCTACTGTCAGACCGCCCGCTCCAGTCTGAAGTACACAAGTTACCGACTTTCATTCAGAGAAATGTACTCCGGCTCGGCAAGTTCTGACCTGTGTCTTTCTCTGACACTTTAAAATGCTCCACACACTGCCGACATGTTTGTGGCATTAATAAAGCGCGAGCGCCTCTCTCTTTCTCTCTCGCTCTGCGCGGGTTGATCATATCACATATTTTTTTTGCTCTTTTCGGTTGCAGAACATTCGGTGCATTCCTACTTTGGACAAATATGAGAAAACGATACAAAATTGAATACCTTGGAAAATGGCATTTAAGACTTTTTAATACTTTTAATGGCCTTAATTTTCGCTAAATTTATTTATCAACTTTTAATACTTTTTAAGACCCCGCGGACACCCTGTAATCATTTCTGTATTGTGATCTATAGTTACACCCCTAATGAATACAGAAAGTCACATTGTTTTTTTAAATTATGAAATCAATATCGGATCATTGCCAATGACAGTTGATTACATTTTTTGTTAGTTTTGTGATCGAAAGAACAATTCTGAGATGATAAATTCCAGATATTTGCAAAAAAAATGTGATTCGTTTATAATTAGAATACCATAAAAACTTTTTTAATAAGTAAAATGTTCTCAGACAATCAAGTAAAAAGTCATGACATGACAAAAACAAAACTTTAATAAACCAATTTTGTGTTGATTTTGCATTAAATTCAGCGATCACAGAACCACAATAAAACCCCAGAAGAGACCAGATAGAGGATATTCTCTCAGGACTCTAGACTGCGACCAAATGGTCGCATTTTGCGACTACTTTTCCTGCCGGTGCGACCAGTTTTTCTTAATGGTCACACCGGTGCGACTGCCAAACTGAACAATATATAATTTTTGTGCATTATAAATTTAATGCGCAGAAACGTTATATTGTGCAAGCGGCGCATTCAGTCAATCTATTTCGCTTCCCCTCCTTCAGCCATTAGCTTATCTATCAGTGCCCTCGTCCCACAAAGACGTAATGCGCGGCAGGTGTTAGAGTCACGTTCAATGCTATATTGATGAAGCGGAGAACTGACAGAGCAGACGAGTGAAGCACTCACTCTTGCAAGTAAAATAAATATGTGTCCACGGCTAAGGTACAAAACAATAAAGAAACATCTTGCCTGTATTGTGTGCAGTGTGAAGCTTATGCCGAAAAAACAATATTTGCAACAGCGTGTTTAAACCTTAAGCACTATACTATTGTATTAAGCTCTCCAAAACACTGCAAAGCACACAAAATGTTAGACACAACGTTAAATACATTTTGTCTGTTAGTCGTTATGGATCAAAGTCAAACATATGTATCAGCTTTCATGTAGCTCAGTGGTAAGAGCATTGCGTTAACAACGCAAGGTTGTGGGTTGGATCCCAGGGGATTGCACATACCTATGTATAAATGTATAGGATAATGCAATATAAGTCGCTTTGGATAAAAGCGTCTGCCAAATGCATAAATGTAAATGTATCAATGCAGCTTTCATAAAGAAAAATCACTAAAAGCCTTCAGTTCTCGCATGTTTTTGAGATATGCGCGCGCCCAGAGAGTCAAGAGCGCAAAATACTAAACTGAGTTCTCTTTCACGCCTTCTTACTCTGAAACGGACATATAAACACAAATTATGTCAAAATTCCCATATTAGCAAGTATCTTTGTAAAAATAGTCCATTTCATGAACGTACTGCGTACTGGACGTATGCGTCACAGTATATTAGATCCGTATGTATACTCGCTCTTAAAGGGGCAGCAGCATAATAAAGATCTTTATTAGTAATGTTCATCAAACAACAAAGAACGGGCCCAAAAACACTCACTGATATTAAAGGAATTGTGTACTTATACGAGTTATTCGTAATAATGGAAAAAAGTTGCGTACACTATTTAGTTGTTAAAGATGTGCTTTACATATGGTAAAGTGTTGAAAGATTTTATGTATACACAATAATGATTTCTATACATTCGTAATTCATTTATTAATATATTAAACACGTTTGGATGTAGTTTCAGTTTCTTTTCTCTTGTACGACTTGGTAGCACCAGTGCCTCCTCTCTCAAATGTTAGTCTAAAGCCCTGTTCTCTGTCTAGCTGTATTCTTAACTTTATAAAACTGTCATTTTCTATTTCTGTTTCTTTGGCAATGCAGAATACTTTGTCAAGCAAATGTTTACTCTCAAATATAAAACTCAGATGAGGCATGCACGTTACTGATAAGAAAATGATTGAGAAACTTAAATTTGAGATGACTTTTCTCTCTCTTTCACCGTGTCTCTCTCTGAGTTTCTATTCCTCTGAAGCAGACGTCACTGGTCAAAGGTTCGAGCCGTGCAACCCGGCTGTGATCTCTCTGATAACACGAGTAGACCTTCTGTGCGACTCGCACGCTACACACATCATGTGCCGGAGTGACCACATTCACACGTGCACAGAATAATTCTCTCATAATGTGCTAACACAGATGTCTTCCTTTCTTGAGTTCAACACACATCGATCATTTTAAATCAAAACATATTTTCAGTTTATTTCAGTATTAAAACTAAAACGAGAACTAACTTTAAACACAGCTACATGAGATGCCGAGGTTCCTCATTGATGTGTCTTTCTGAACCCTGATGCTTCAAATCTCTGAGCAACAATCTCAACACAACCACTAAATTGAGAGCAACCAACCAAACCAAAGCTGTCACAAATCTACACAAAACACAAGGCAGCACACCGCCACAGACTCGTGTCAAGAGTTACTAGATGATAAAGAAGTGGTGTATTCTCTCATCTGACTGAACACACACGCAACGCACACAAACACGCGCACGCACACACACACACACACTGTAAGGTTATGGCGTTATTATAATGACAAATGTCGCGAGCGCATTATTACAAGGCGAGAGCGCATTCTTGTCATACGAGCGCGCGAATCTCTCCGCTCGCACGCCGATTTCCTTTGCTCGTGCACAAAACTGGACGCGCGCTTTCAACTATACGCTGCTCTCTTATGAATTTTCTCTCCTCTCGCTCAGTGAGCGTGTGCGCACTCAAAATGCGTTCCGTGCGTCCACGAATCTTTTGGTACTCTTGCTCTCGAGAGGTCCTCCTGTGTGTTCCAGGCATTATAGGCTGTCAAAAGTAGTCAACCAATCAGGGATAGGCTTCCACGGCGGGCCAATGAAAACGCGACCTTTTACATGGCATCTTATTGGTTGAAAGTGACTCGACGTTTTCAACGAAGCGAGATGGATCCACCACGTTCTCAGGTAACAATATTAATATATTTGATGCAACATTATTAGTCAAATGTGTATTAGAAATGAACGGGGCATTAGGATGCTTTGTAGGCTACATATAAACATCAGTTTAACTACCATGTTATTCAGACAAAACAGGCCAACACCCTCAAGTTCATGTGGTCCTCATGCATGTCCTACACTAAACATAATATTGTCAAAATAGTACTAAATTGATTACCGAACAATTTAGATTGGTGTCTTAAGTTAGCTTTATTCTAAAATAATATTTACTACAAGTAACGGTACATATCAAAACAATAATAGCACTGGAGCATTTGGAAATATCATATAATATTCTATACTTATTTGGTTATGCATTTAATGCGTTTGCAGACAACACTGTAAGTGTTCTGCATTCAGTGTTCCAGAAGTTCAGGGCACACAACTGAACTTCTATGCAATATACCAAACGCTCCCTTACCGTTCATTTATAATATACATTTGATGAATAATGTTGCATCAAATATATTAAAATTGTTACCTGAGAACGTGGTGGATCCAGAGGCGTATTAAGACCTCTTGGTGCCCCCCATCCACCCACCTACCCACACGCAAGAATCCACTCATTAAAAGATTTATATATTAAAAGATTTTATAAGAATGAAACTCAGCAATTTACAATATACTATTTTACAAGAATTACACATTAACATGACACTTTTGTAGAAAAGAACACGAAAAACAACTCTTCATCAAGCATTTTTAACAATTAGGCCTACTGTAGTTAAGAGGTCGCATTTTCATTGGCCCGCCGTGGAAGCCTATCCCTGATTGGTTGACTACTTTTGACAGCCTATAATGCCTGGAACACACAGGAGGACCTCTCGAGAGCAAGAGTACCGAAGGATTCGTGGACGCACGGAACGCATTTTGAGTGCGCACACGCTCACTGAGCGAGAGGAGAGACAATTCATAAGAGAGCAGCGTATAGTTGAAAGCGCGCGTCCAGTTTTGTGCACGAGCAAAGGAAATCGGCGTGCGAGCGGAGAGATTCGCGCGCTCGTATGACAAGAATGCGCTCTCGCCTTTTAATAATGCGCTCGCGACATTTGTCATTATAATAACGCCATATAAGGTGTGCATCCCACCTGCTTGCGTTCCCGTTTGGGCGGAGCTTGCTGCTGTGGAGGAGGCGGGGCTTGCTGCTGCTGTGGAGCTGGGCTCATCAAAACGGGTGCAGGGGGAACAGGGGGCGTGAACTGGGGCTGAGCGGGGTAATACGCTCCAGCTGAAAAACACACACATTCAGAACGAGTCACAACAGATCTTTTTGTTATTTATTTCATAGCAGGGTGCAACTACAACAATGAGTGTTTCTAAAGTATTAATCATAGTGTTACACACACACCTTTCACAAACACACAATCTGTCACAGCCAAATATACAATATAAGTCAAATGTTCGAACACACCTACTATATAAAACATTATAGTAACACAACGAAATCAAATGTTCCGTTTTTCGCAAGCAGTTTTAATGATATCATTTGATTCTATTGCGTAACGTTTTATTAACTTTATTGCTGTAATGAATCGGAGGTTTGCAAGGAAAACCCGTCACCTGCTCATCTGAACGCTTTTAAAACACCGACTGCTTGTTTGGTTTAGTCTCTCCGTATCCGTCTACGCAACCTGACTTATATTACAGAGGGAGCATTGTTGACCGGAGAGAGTCAAGACTAAATATAGTCAAAACCCACAGACCAGAGAGAGAGAGAGAGAGAGAGAGTCTTAACTTAGTAAATAAGAGGCTGTGCTTCACGAGAGACGTTCAGAAACAGAAAATACGCCGAGGAATAAAGACAGACAGACAGACATCAGACTCACGTACCCTCAGATCCTCTGCTGGACCCTCTGTTGCCCATGTTCCTCTCTGAATGCCCGTTTCTCTCCCTCTCTCTCCCCTTCTATCTAACCATCTCTCTCTCTCTCTCTCGCTGTAAGCTGGCCCGGTCAGTGAATGTGAGAGAGCTCCAGTGGAAACCGGCTGTGCTGGTGCGTGTGTGGAGGGGGCATTGAGACCCAAAAATAACAACCACGTGCGAGACACATCACTTCTACAAACAGTGTGTGTGTGTGTGTGCGCGCGTGTTAAGACTACAGTGAGTAAATAAAGTCACAGAGGAAAGACACTTCTGAGATCTTTGACAGCGCCCTCTAGAGGCTAGTAGACCTCGAACACAAGATAATAAGCGCTTTGCGACAGGATCAGTTTAGGAACAAAGTCCCGGAACAAGTAAAGAAGGCTGTTGCTCGTGAACTCAATTTTCCCTCGGGCTTTCCCCCGATTGCATTCGAATCGACAAAGGGAACGTCATTTAAGCGCATCCGTCAAACAACGTCAAACAAACAAACAACAGAAGTTTGGCCAATCAGCATTTGCCTACGTCACGGGTAGTTCTTATCCTGCTGGTTTAGACCCTACCTCGGAGAAGGAGCTAAAGTGTTCCTCCACAAACCTTCTCTGGAAATAAAATTTAGTCCGGTTCCTGCGGTGCGAACGCAACAAAAAGCGGGCGCATCCGGCAAATCGTCCCGGAAACTATGAAACCGTTCCTGCAAAAGCCCCATATATAAACCATTGCTGATCTGAAAATAACGGACACCCTGTCAATTCCAAAGAAATAATGACTAAAAAGAACTAACAAGAACACATGAACAAACAAAAGAATGAACACACAAATGAAAAAGAATGCAAGAAAAAAGAGAGAGGACAAAAGAAAGAAGAACAGAATGAATGAACGAGAAGAACGAACAAACAAACAAAAACGAATGAAAAAAGCTGTGATTTAACGGCAGGTGATCTGGACGTTTTTTTGAATCTCACATCACTTTCATTTCAGATGATATAAAGATTCAGATGATGAGTTTTCACTCTTACGAATAATTTGAATTGATTTTTTTACAAAAATAAATGAAAGACAAACACAGAGATGAGAAGCAGAAGATTTGAACACACACACACGCACACACCTGCTGCTGCTGCTGTTCATACATACCATAATCACCCGGACTGGTACCAGGGTAAAAACCAGGAGAACCAGCCACCTGATACTGCGGAGGGGTCACGTAAGAGGGGCGGTACTGAGAGACAAAGAGAGAGAGAGAGAGAGACTGAAAACTGCTGTATTTTACTGCACTGACACGCACACACGCACAATAACATGTGAGAGTAACACAAGCCCTGTTTCATTCTGATAGTCAGCTGGTCAGTTTACAGTTTAAAGGAGGGTGGGGGGGGCAGCAAAATCAATACACCGATGTGTGTGTGTGAAAAACACGCTGACAAATGTTAATGATGTGTACGTAATTTTAAAACAATAACACACACAGTAGAGTGTCAGACCAGAGTTTTTGTTGGAGGGTGTGTGAATTGATTTTTAAATGATTTGTAGGAACATGATGTCGGACTTACCTGGCCGGGTATGTAGAAGGCAGTGCCTTGCGAGTTTGGGAAGCTGATTGATTGCTGGGGGATCATCATCATTTGGGAGGGGCCAGGCTGGAATACATGAGCGGGGCGTGGTCCGTGTGGAGGGGGAATTGGGTGAGGGGCGGGGCTTGACTGAACACGCCCAGAATTGGAAGGTAAAGTGGGCCGACTGGCATAGTACGGCTGAAAAAAAACAATGAGATGCTCAATTGAAAAAAATATTTACTGCAATGACGGTATATAATGTGACAAAAACATTTTCTTGTATAACATGTTTGTTTGTATATTTAAATGCGTCTTCATTGATATTGTATATCTTTACTGTGTTAACAATTCAACTATGTCTGTGAAATGTGTCATGATTGAAGTTGTATTGGCAGTAGAAGAAGTGACAAGTCGTTTATATTTTTCATCAACACTGGGGATGTGTGACAATTTTCAAAGTTGAATCATTTGTGAGATGCTAAACTCCGGCGAGACACGGCGGACAGAAAAATCCATCTGATGCATGTTAAGAGCTCAACAAACCAAATGAAGTTCCACAAACACAGAAGCATTACCTGCAGCGACCTGAATCCACCCTTCAGCAGCACAAACACACACAAACACACACAGCAGAAGAGCGAGAGAAATGAAGAGTGTGTTATCCATCAGCACGCAGAGTCAGAGAAACACAGCAGCATGCAAACAAACAAAGCACTTAAACACTATGTGTGGGTTTAGTTATCTGGTTGTTTTGTGTGTTTGTGTATACAGGCAAGCGTGTGTGTGTGTGTTTGTATCTGTATCTTTGCGAGTGTGTATGTTTGTTTGTGTGTGTTTGCGTATACGTGTGTCTGTGTTTATCTGTATCTTTGCGAGCATGTGTGTGTGTTTGTATCTGTATCTCTGTGAGTGTGTATGTTTGTGTGTGTGTTTGTATCTTCGCGAGTGTGTGTGTGTGTGTTTGTGTATAAGTGTGTGTGTTTATCTGTTTCTTTGTGTGTGCGTTTGCATCTTTGAGAGTGTGTGTGTGTTTAAAGTGAGCGTGTGTGTTATAAATGTGAGTGAGTGTGTGTATGTATGTAGCTGTTTGTTTGTAAGTGAGTGTGTACGTTATAAGTGTGAGTGAGTGTACATACATTTGTGTGCACATTTGAATGTGTGTGTGTGTGTTAGTACCTGTTGTGGTAAAGCTCTAGGACCTGAGGCAAACTAGAAAGAGAAAGCCAGACACACAGGTCAAAGGTCAACACACAAAAGCAATAACAGCCATAAAAGCAGTAAAGAGATTTTCCCAGAAGCACCTCAGTCACACAAATCACACACATCATCCTCTACACAACTCAGAAATGTGAGCTTCAGAAGCTCTTGAATGAAAACCTGATCTTACACTGAAACAGATTGTATATTTATTGTATGTGCACAATGTGTATTATGTATATTACATTATTTATTGCATATGTATATTTAGATTTTAACACTTAACCTCGTCCTTCCTAACATGCACCGCCTCCTCTGAAAAGACTTTAGTTGGACAGACGACCCACAAGAACTAACAACACAACAGCGGGGTTTTCTAGGTAAAAACTCTACACATAAATAAACTCTACACAAAAAAAACATGATCAAACCTTCAACTTTGTAAGTCAGGTCTATTATATTCCATGTAAAACACTGACGTTAAAGTGTGTTGCTTACGCACCTGTCGGGATTGGGCGGAGGGGTTCATTTGTGGTGGAGGGGTGCCGAAAACAACTGAAGGTGGAGCAGAAGGAAAACTGGGCTACAGAGAGGACACATGAAGAGTATTAAAAAAACATGTATAAAGATACAAGAGTCATGAGGTGACAGGCGTGTGTGTGTGTGTGTGTGTGTGTGTGTGTGTGTGTGTGTGTGTGTTACCTGGGACAGGCCCGGGGAGGGTGTTGGGAGCGGGACGGAGGGGTGGGGCGGGGCGGATGGGGGTCCAGACAGAGGCTGAGGTGCCTTATTCATTTCACCCGAAACATCTGCATTGAGACGCAGCACCTACTGACAAAACCTAAAAGAGAGAGATGTTAATGATAAATCATTTTTGTTCTGCAGTAACGTGACATTTATAAGTGAACCCTAACTTGAATGAGCAATTATAATGGCTGACTTAATCATCGTTACGTTTGAGTTTGAATTTAAAGCACATGTACATACACACGTGTGATGATGACATCACTCACATCGACTCATCTGAAAGAGTGCGAGTCACGGTTATACAATAACGCTCAAAACTTTCACTATACATCATTCTTTAAAACTTTGCATTGCAAATGTGCATTTGTGATATTTTGATAATCGTGATATATCAGTCCTGGTACGTCGTGATTTTGTGTTAAATCTCTCTCAACTGCCCAAAACCATTATACTTCACATTTTCAGTTACACGAGACTCAAAATACAGAAATAATGTTGTTTTATTGTGTCATGTGACTGACTGAATATTACGAAAGGGTTTTTCAAGCCCAAAATGAGGTGCCATCCTTATCTTGTACCCACACGCACGTGTAGGCCTACTGTACCTTTAAGTGGCTTAACCAAACACTTAACATATTAAAACATTCAAATTAGGTGAAAATAACAAATATTAAGTTATATAAAAACATTACGTTTATTCAACCAAACAGAAATCAGGCATGTGATCAGCCAAGGACAAAAAAAGAAGGAAGACCGCAGGCACCCTCGCCCAACCCCAATCGCCCCCAATAATAGTCTTTAATGTTACTAATTAAATGTTACGTGATTAAAAACACGCAACTGTTTGCCAAAAATAGATCTTTTTCACTTAGCAACACAAAAACAAACTATTATAATTACCAAATTCTGACTGCCAATTTTGGAAATATCAGTTCAAATGTTTATTAGTTTAACAGTCACCTAAACAATATTTAATAAAATAGGTTGATGGTTTGTGCAAATATCTTATGCTAATGTTAAATAAGATGGCATTTACAAATGGCACCCTTGAGTAGTTTATATGAAGCCTACTTTTAATTTTATTGTAATCAGCAATAATTAATTAAACAATAATTGAACACAAAAAGTAAAGAATACTGTGGCCTCAAGAGACTTCCATACACAGCGTTTGTCCGCATTAATCTGCAGGTTTTGCAAATGCAGCGTGTTGCGGCTTTAGTTAATTGAAATGTATGCTTTCAGTAGAGACTTCAACGAGTTTATATTAGACAGTGACTAGATCGGCCATTTGTATAGTTTCAAGCCATCAATTCGCGGAATGGCCTATTTTAGTCTCTGTATATAGATCATGTTTTAATGTTAAATCATATCACATAGACGTCTCAACTTCCAGACTCGGGATCTTCTGTATACGTTACAAAGCGCTGTTCAGGATCCACTTAATTAAAAATGACACCACACACGTTTTTGAGTACCAAAACAGCTGTGTTTGGCTTCTATTAGTCTGTTTGGACTCTCTGGAAACATAATGATAACTCCCAAAATGATGTTATTCTGAATGAAGCGGTCGCTCTGCATTTATAACAAACGTGTGCATGACATATAGAGCGTAGAAAGGATCCTGTTGGCCAGCTGTATGATTACCACGCGCACATCCCCAAACCCCCGCCACGAATGAAAATAAATCGAATTTATGCAATTTACGCGAGTGATCCCAGCAAGGTAAAAAAATACGGAAATCCGTATTTATATGGAAAAATCACATCCCTGAGAAATGTTTTTAAATCAAATAAAGTAAGTAACTTTTCAGCCAACTAAATTAACTAATTAGTAGTTACTAAATGTGCTGAGCTTTGAACGATTCACTGATCTTTTTATATTCGCTAGTGACTGAAAAGTTTCAAGAGTTCAAACGAAACGGTTCAAATGAGTCATTTGTTTGCGAGTCGTTCTGATCGCAATGTGTGTTCATTCTAGCGAACTCACTGTGTACACTAGCAAGACGCTGATTCAATGAGACAACTGCACAGCTTAAAACATTATACAATAATGTATGCCACGATTGGATGCAAAACGAACAATGTTCACCTTAAAAACTGTGAAACACAGCTCCTATTAGCTTTTGTTCTGCAACTCTTCAGAGCCTCACTGGGCTGGTAACGAAACAGCACCCCCTTAGTGGCGTAATGTCGCAACTGCAGTTACAAATGACGGTATGTTGACAGAATGACAGTGTTTGGCGAGGCGGCACAATTTTTTTTCTATGCAGTGAAAACCCTGTTTCTAAACTTTCTATAACAATCTGAAGTTAAACAAACACAATAAGACGTGCGCTAAATAAGAAATAAATTCTCAAACTGATGATTTCAGGGTTTAAAGAGGTCACAGTTTTGCCGAACACAGAACACCATTAGCTCATTTTCTGTTATTTATTCCAGATGTCTGACAATAGTCTGAATCTGTGATCGATCTGTAAAAGACAAACTGAAGATTCTCAGACTTATTTTACCGAGGGGGTTTATGACAGACAGCTCTCTCTTTTCAAGAGCCAAATAATGAGTCAAACACACACACAACCTGTGCTATGAAGTTAAGCAGAAACATCACATAAGTCGTAATTTGCTGACTACACACAACAGGTCATAAAACATCTAAATATCTAATACTATGATGCCCGGTTTCACAGACAAGGCTTAGCTTAAAGGCGCAGTTCTTGATTAACAGCGGCCAATAGCGTTGTATTATAGATTTGCCACGAATAGCTCAGTCCAAACACGACGGTGGCCACCACAGTACAAAAAGATGTGGTTCTCAGGTTGACGCAGGGAAGAGATTTTGCGGGCATTAGAAGGACTGTAGAAAGAGCGATGTCTTATGTATTACATAAAATAAAAGGTCTGTGGATTTTAAGTTTAAAAGAAGGATAAAAGTCAGGCAGGAGCTAGGACCTGTGTTAATATTATAAAGACTTTACAGCAGAGACACGTTAGGACTGAGGCTTTTAGCAGATATGTACTCACAGATATCTATGGAGATACTTTCCAGCAGAGAGAAAGATCGTCTAAAAATCACCTCCGAGGAGGTTGCTTTGATTCGGATCAGTATGTGAGTAACATACTAACATACCAAGATATGTTGTTGTTGTAATATTAGCTGTGTGACGGAGCAGTTTTGAGCATCATTGTTTATCTGGAACCGCTTTAATATTGTATTCTCCAGATACTGGAGAGAGAGCGCGTTGAGCTGAAACTGGAAGCGAGCAGAGGCGTTTTACTCTTCTNAATAAATATGTGTCCACGGCTAAGGTACAAAACAATAACGAAACATCTTGCCTGTATTGTGTGCAGTGTGAAGCTTATGCCGAAAAAACAATATTTGCAACAGCGTGTTTAAACCTTAAGCACTATACTATTGTATTAAGCTCTCCAAAACACTGCAAAGCACACAAAATGTTAGACACAACGTTAAATACATTTTGTCTGTTAGTCGTTATGGATCAAAGTCAAACATATGTATCAGCTTTCATGTAGCTCAGTGGTAAGAGCATTGCGTTAACAACGCAAGGTTGTGGGTTGGATCCCAGGGGATTGCACATACCTATGTATAAATGTATAGGATAATGCAATATAAGTCGCTTTGGATAAAAGCGTCTGCCAAATGCATAAATGTAAATGTATCAATGCAGCTTTCATAAAGAAAAATCACTAAAAGCCTTCAGTTCTCGCATGTTTTTGAGATATGCGCGCGCCCAGAGAGTCAAGAGCGCAAAATACTAAACTGAGTTCTCTTTCACGCCTTCTTACTCTGAAACGGACATATAAACACAAATTATGTCAAAATTCCCATATTAGCAAGTATCTTTGTAAAAATAGTCAATTTCATGAACGTACTGCGTACTGGACGTATGCGTCACAGTATATTAGATCCGTATGTATACTCGCTCTTAAAGGGGCAGCAGCATAATAAAGATCTTTATTAGTAATGTTCATCAAACAACAAAGAACGGGCCCAAAAACACTCACTGATATTAAAGGAATTGTGTACTTCTTATACGAGTTATTCGTAATAATGGAAAAAAGTTGCGTACACTATTTAGTTGTTAAAGATGTGCTTTACATATGGTAAAGTGTTGAAAGATTTTATGTATACACAATAATGATTTCTATACATTCGTAATTCATTTATTAATATATTAAACACGTTTGGATGTAGTTTCAGTTTCTTTTCTCTTGTATGACTTGGTAGCACCAGTGCCTCCTCTCTCAAATGTTAGTCTACAGCCCTGTTCTCTGTCTAGCTGTATTCTTAACTTTATAAAACTGTCATTTTCTATTTCTGTTTCTTTGGCAATGCAGAATACTTTGTCAAGCAAATGTTTACTCTCAAATATAAAACTCAGATGAGGCATGCACGTTACTGATAAGAAAATGATTGAGAAACTTAAATTTGAGATGACTTTTCTCTCTCTTTCACCGTGTCTCTCTCTGAGTTTCTATTCCTCTGAAGCAGACGTCACTGGTCAAAGGTTCGAGCCGTGCAACCCGGCTGTGATCTCTCTGATAACACGAGTAGACCTTCTGTGCGACTCGCACGCTACACACATCATGTGCCGGAGTGACCACATTCACACGTGCACAGAATAATTCTCTCATAATGTGCTAACACAGATGTCTTCCTTTCTTGAGTTCAACACACATCGATCATTTTAAATCAAAACATATTTTCAGTTTATTTCAGTATTAAAACTAAAACGAGAACTAACTTTAAACACAGCTACATGAGATGCCGAGGTTCCTCATTGATGTGTCTTTCTGAACCCTGATGCTTCAAATCTCTGAGCAACAATCTCAACACAACCACTAAATTGAGAGCAACCAACCAAACCAAAGCTGTCACAAATCTACACAAAACACAAGGCAGCACACCGCCACAGACTCGTGTCAAGAGTTACTAGATGATAAAGAAGTGGTGTATTCTCTCATCTGACTGAACACACACGCAACGCACACAAACACGCGCACGCACACACGCACGCACGCACGCACAGTAAGGTGTGCATCCCACCTGCTTGCGTTCCCGTTTGGGCGGAGCTTGCTGCTGTGGAGGAGGCGGGGCTTGCTGCTGCTGTGGAGCTGGGCTCATCAAAACGGGTGCAGGGGGAACAGGGGGCGTGAACTGGGGCTGAGCGGGGTAATACGCTCCAGCTGAAAAACACACACATTCAGAACGAGTCACAACAGATCTTTTTGTTATTTATTTCATAGCAGGGTGCAACTACAACAATGAGTGTTTCTAAAGTATTAATCATAGTGTTACACACACACCTTTCACAAACACACAATCTGTCACAGCCAAATATACAATATAAGTCAAATGTTCGAACACACCTACTATATAAAACATTATAGTAACACAACGAAATCAAATGTTCCGTTTTTCGCAAGCAGTTTTAATGATATCATTTGATTCTATTGCGTAACGTTTTATTAACTTTATTGCTGTAATGAATCGGAGGTTTGCAAGGAAAACCCGTCACCTGCTCATCTGAACGCTTTTAAAACACCGACTGCTTGTTTGGTTTAGTCTCTCCGTATCCGTCTACGCAACCTGACTTATATTACAGAGGGAGCATTGTTGACCGGAGAGAGTCAAGACTAAATATAGTCAAAACCCACAGACCAGAGAGAGAGAGAGAGAGAGAGAGAGAGAGAGAGAGAGAGAGAGAGAGAGAGAGTCTTAACTTAGTAAATAAGAGGCTGTGCTTCACGAGAGACGTTCAGAAACAGAAAATACGCCGAGGAATAAAGACAGACAGACAGACATCAGACTCACGTACCCTCAGATCCTCTGCTGGACCCTCTGTTGCCCATGTTCCTCTCTGAATGCCCGTTTCTCTCCCTCTCTCTCCCCTTCTATCTAACCATCTCTCTCTCTCTCTCGCTGTAAGCTGGCCCGGTCAGTGAATGTGAGAGAGCTCCAGTGGAAACCGGCTGTGCTGGTGCGTGTGTGGAGGGGGCATTGAGACCCAAAAATAACAACCACGTGCGAGACACATCACTTCTACAAACAGTGTGTGTGTGTGTGTGCGCGCGTGTTAAGACTACAGTGAGTAAATAAAGTCACAGAGGAAAGACACTTCTGAGATCTTTGACAGCGCCCTCTAGAGGCTAGTAGACCTCGAACACAAGATAATAAGCGCTTTGCGACAGGATCAGTTTAGGAACAAAGTCCCGGAACAAGTAAAGAAGGCTGTTGCTCGTGAACTCAATTTTCCCTCGGGCTTTCCCCCGATTGCATTCGAATCGACAAAGGGAACGTCATTTAAGCGCATCCGTCAAACAACGTCAAACAAACAAACAACAGAAGTTTGGCCAATCAGCATTTGCCTACGTCACGGGTAGTTATTATCCTGCTGGTTTAGACCCTACCTCGGAGAAGGAGCTAAAGTGTTCCTCCACAAACCTTCTCTGGAAATAAAATTCAGTCCGGTTCCTGCTGTGCGAACGCAACAAAAAGCGGGCGCATCCGGCAAATCGTCCCGGAAACTATGAAACCGTTCCTGCAAAAGCCCCATATATAAACCATTGCTGATCTGAAAATAACGGAAACCCTGTCAATTCCAAAGAAATAATGACTAAAAAGAACTAACAAGAACACATGAACAAACAAAAGAATGAACACACAAATGAAAAAGAATGCAAGAAAAAAGAGAGAGGACAAAAGAAAGAAGAACAGAATGAATGAACGAAAAGAACGAACAAACAAACAAAAACGAATGAAAAAAGCTGTGATTTAACGGCAGGTGATCTGAACGTTTTTTTGAATCTCACATCACTTTCATTTCAGATGATATAAAGATTCAGATGATGAGTTTTCACTCTTACGAATAATTTGAATTGATTTTTTTACAAAAATAAAAGAAAGACAAACACAGAGATGAGAAGCAGAAGATTTGAACACGCACGCACGCATGCACACACACACCTGCTGCTGCTGTTCATACATACCATAATCACCCGGACTGGTACCAGGGTAAAAACCAGGAGAACCAGCCACCTGATACTGCGGAGGGGTCACGTAAGAGGGGCGGTACTGAGAGACAAAGAGAGAGAGAGAGAGACTGAAAACTGCTGTATTTTACTGCACTGACACGCACACACGCACAATAACATGTGAGAGTAACACAAGCCCTGTTTCATTCTGATAGTCAGCTGGTCAGTTTACAGTTTAAAGGAGGGTGGGGGGGGCAGCAAAATCAATACACCGATGTGTGTGTGTGAAAAACACGCTGACAAATGTTAATGATGTGTACGTAATTTTAAAACAATAACACACACAGTAGAGTGTCAGACCAGAGTTTTTGTTGGAGGGTGTGTGAATTGATTTTTAAATGATTTGTAGGAACATGATGTCGGACTTACCTGGCCGGGTATGTAGAAGGCAGTGCCTTGCGAGTTTGGGAAGCTGATTGATTGCTGGGGGATCATCATCATTTGGGAGGGGCCAGGCTGGAATACATGAGCGGGGCGTGGTCCGTGTGGAGGGGGAATTGGGTGAGGGGCGGGGCTTGACTGAACACGCCCAGAATTGGTAGGTAAAGTGGGCCGACTGGCATAGTACGGCTGAAAAAAAACAATGAGATGCTCAATTGAAAAAAATATTTACTGCAATGACGGTATATAATGTGACAAAAACATTTTCTTGTATAACATGTTTGTTTGTATATTTAAATGCGTCTTCATTGATATTGTATATCTTTACTGTGTTAACAATTCAACTATGTCTGTGAAATGTGTCATGATTGAAGTTGTATTGGCAGTAGAAGAAGTGACAAGTCGTTTATATTTTTCATCAACACTGGGGATGTGTGACAATTTTCAAAGTTGAATCATTTGTGAGATGCTAAACTCCGGCGAGACACGGCGGACAGAAAAATCCATCTGATGCATGTTAAGAGCTCAACAAACCAAATGAAGTTCCACAAACACAGAAGCATTACCTGCAGCGACCTGAATCCACCCTTCAGCAGCACAAACACACACAAACACACACAGCAGAAGAGCGAGAGAAATGAAGAGTGTGTTATCCATCAGCACGCAGAGTCAGAGAAACACAGCAGCATGCAAACAAACAAAGCACTTAAACACTATGTGTGGGTTTAGTTATCTGGTTGTTTTGTGTGTTTGTGTATACAGGCAAGCGTGTGTGTGTGTGTTTGTATCTGTATCTTTGCGAGTGTGTATGTTTGTTTGTGTGTGTTTGCGTATACGTGTGTCTGTGTTTATCTGTATCTTTGCGAGCATGTGTGTGTGTTTGTATCTGTATCTTTGCGAGTGTGTATGTTTGTTTGTGTGTGTTTGCGTATACGTGTGTCTGTGTTTATCTGTATCTTTGCGAGCATGTGTGTGTGTTTGTATCTGTATCTCTGTGAGTGTGTATGTTTGTGTGTGTGTTTGTATCTTCGCGAGTGTGTGTGTGTGTGTTTGTGTATAAGTGTGTGTGTTTATCTGTTTCTTTGTGTGTGCGTTTGCATCTTTGAGAGTGTGTGTGTGTGTGTGTGTGTGTGTGTGTGTGTGTGTTTAAAGTGAGCGTGTGTGTTATAAATGTGAGTGAGTGTGTGTATGTATGTAGCTGTTTGTTTGTAAGTGAGTGTGTACGTTATAAGTGTGAGTGAGTGTACATACATTTGTGTGCACATTTGAATGTGTGTGTGTGTGTTAGTACCTGTTGTGGTAAAGCTCTAGGACCTGAGGCAAACTAGAAAGAGAAAGCCAGACACACAGGTCAAAGGTCAACACACAAAAGCAATAACAGCCATAAAAGCAGTAAAGAGATTTTCCCAGAAGCACCTCAGTCACACAAATCACACACATCATCCTCTACACAACTCAGAAATGTGAGCTTCAGAAGCTCTTGAATGAAAACCTGATCTTACACTGAAACAGATTGTATATTTATTGTATGTGCACAATGTGTATTATGTATATTACATTATTTATTGCATATGTATATTTAGATTTTAACACTTAACCTCGTCCTTCCTAACATGCACCGCCTCCTCTGAAAAGACTTTAGTTGGACAGACGACCCACAAGAACTAACAACACAACAGCGGGGTTTTCTAGGTAAAAACTCTACACATAAATAAACTCTACACAAAAAAAACATGATCAAACCTTCAACTTTGTAAGTCAGGTCTATTATATTCCATGTAAAACACTGACGTTAAAGTGTGTTGCTTACGCACCTGTCGGGATTGGGCGGAGGGGTTCATTTGTGGTGGAGGGGTGCCGAAAACAACTGAAGGTGGAGCAGAAGGAAAACTGGGCTACAGAGAGGACACATGAAGAGTATTAAAAAAACATGTATAAAGATACAAGAGTCATGAGGTGACAGGCGTGTGTGTGTGTTACCTGGGACAGGCCCGGGGAGGGTGTTGGGAGCGGGACGGAGGGGTGGGGCGGGGCGGATGGGGGTCCAGACAGAGGCTGAGGTGCCTTATTCATTTCACCCGAAACATCTGCATTGAGACGCAGCACCTACTGACAAAACCTAAAAGAGAGAGATGTTAATGATAAATCATTTTTGTTCTGCAGTAACGTGACATTTATAAGTGAACCCTAACTTGAATGAGCAATTATAATGGCTGACTTAATCATCGTTACGTTTGAGTTTGAATTTAAAGCACATGTACATACACACGTGTGATGATGACATCACTCACATCGACTCATCTGAAAGAGTGCGAGTCACGGTTATACAATAACGCTCAAAACTTTCACTATACATCATTCTTTAAAACTTTGCATTGCAAATGTGCATTTGTGATATTTTGATAATCGTGATATATCAGTCCTGGTACGTCGTGATTTTGTGTTAAATCTCTCTCAACTGCCCAAAACCATTATACTTCACATTTTCAGTTACACGAGGCTCAAAATACAGAAATAATGTTGTTTTATTGTGTCATGTGACTGACTGAATATTACGACAGGGTTTTTCAAGCCCAAAATGAGGTGCCATCCTTATCTTGTACCCACACGCACGTGTAGGCCTACTGTACCTTTAAGTGGCTTAACCAAACACTTAACATATTAAAACATTCAAATTAGGTGAAAATAACAAATATTAAGTTATATAAAAACATTACGTTTATTCAACCAAACAGAAATCAGGCATGTGATCAGCCAAGGACAAAAAAAGAAGGAAGACCGCAGGCACCCTCGCCCAACCCCAATCGCCCCCAATAATAGTCTTTAATGTTACTAATTAAATGTTACGTGATTAAAAACACGCAACTGTTTGCCAAAAATAGATCTTTTTCACTTAGCAACACAAAAACAAACTATTATAATTACCAAATTCTGACTGCCAATTTTGGAAATATCAGTTCAAATGTTTATTAGTTTAACAGTCACCTAAACAATATTTAATAAAATAGGTTGATGGTTTGTGCAAATATCTTATGCTAATGTTAAATAAGATGGCATTTACAAATGGCACCCTTGAGTAGTTTATATGAAGCCTACTTTTAATTTTATTGTAATCAGCAATAATTAATTAAACAATAATTGAACACAAAAAGTAAAGAATACTGTGGCCTCAAGAGACTTCCATACACAGCGTTTGTCCGCATTAATCAACAGGTTTTGCAAATGCAGCGTGTTGCGGCTTTAGTTAATTGAAATGTATGCTTTCAGTAGAGACTTCAACGAGTTTATATTAGACAGTGACTAGATCGGCCATTTGTATAGTTTCAAGCCATCAAATCGCGGAATGGCCTATTTTAGTCTCTGTATATAGATCATGTTTTAATGTTAAATCATATCACATAGACGTCTCAACTTCCAGACTCGGGATCTTCTGTATACGTTACAAAGCGCTGTTCAGGATCCACTTAATTAAAAATGACACCACACACGTTTTTGAGTACCAAAACAGCTGTGTTTGGCTTCTAATAGTCTATTTGGACTCTCTGGAAACATAATGATAACTCCCAAAATGATGTTATTCTGAATGAAGCGGTCGCTCTGCATTTATAACAAACGTGTGCATGACATATAGAGCGTAGAAAGGATCCTGTTGGCCAGCTGTATGATTACCACGCGCACATCCCCAAACCCCCGCCACGAATGAAAATAAATCGAATTTATGCAATTTACGCGAGTGATCCCAGCAAGGTAAAAAAATACGGAAATCCGTATTTATATGGAAAAATCACATCCCTGAGAAATGTTTTTAAATCAAATAAAGTAAGTAACTTTTCAGCCAACTAAATTAACTAATTAGTAGTTACTAAATGTGCTGAGCTTTGAACGATTCACTGATCTTTTTATATTCGCTAGTGACTGAAAAGTTTCAAGAGTTCAAACGAAACGGTTCAAATGAGTCATTTGTTTGCGAGTCGTTCTGATCGCAATGTGTGTTCATTCTAGCGAACTCACTGTGTACACTAGCAAGACGCTGATTCAATGAGACAACTGCACAGCTTAAAACATTATACAATAATGTATGCCACGATTGGATGCAAAACGAACAATGTTCACCTTAAAAACTGTGAAACACAGCTCCTATTAGCTTTTGTTCTGCAACTCTTCAGAGCCTCACTGGGCTGGTAACGAAACAGCACCCCCTTAGTGGCGTAATGTCGCAACTGCAGTTACAAATGACGGTATGTTGACAGAATGACAGTGTTTGGCGAGGCGGCACAATTTTTTTTCTATGCAGTGAAAACCCTGTTTCTAAACTTTCTATAACAATCTGAAGTTAAACAAACACAATAAGACGTGCGCTAAATAAGAAATAAATTCTCAAACTGATGATTTCAGGGTTTAAAGAGGTCACAGTTTTGCCGAACACAGAACACCATTAGCTCATTTTCTGTTATTTATTCCAGATGTCTGACAATAGTCTGAATCTGTGATCGATCTGTAAAAGACAAACTGAAGATTCTCAGACTTATTTTACCGAGGGGGTTTATGACAGACAGCTCTCTCTTTTCAAGAGCCAAATAATGAGTCAAACACACACACAACCTGTGCTATGAAGTTAAGCAGAAACATCACATAAGTCGTAATTTGCTGACTACACACAACAGGTCATAAAACATCTAAATATCTAATACTATGATGCCCGGTTTCACAGACAAGGCTTAGCTTAAAGGCGCAGTTCTTGATTAACAGCGGCCAATAGCGTTGTATTATAGATTTGCCACGAATAGCTCAGTCCAAACACGACGGTGGCCACCACAGTACAAAAAGATGTGGTTCTCAGGTTGACGCAGGGAAGAGATTTTGCGGGCATTAGAAGGACTGTAGAAAGAGCTTTGTCTTATGTATTACATAAAATAAAAGGTCTGTGGATTTTAAGTTTAAAAGAAGGATAAAAGTCAGGCAGGAGCTAGGACCTGTGTTAATATTATAAAGACTTTACAGCAGAGACACGTTAGGACTGAGGCTTTTAGCAGATATGTACTCACAGATATCTATGGAGATACTTTCCAGCAGAGAGAAAGATCGTCTAAAAATCACCTCCGAGGAGGTTGCTTTGATTCGGATCAGTATGTGAGTAACATACTAACATACCAAGATATGTTGTTGTTGTAATATTAGCTGTGTGACGGAGCAGTTTTGAGCATCATTGTTTATCTGGAACCGCTTTAATATTGTACTCGTCCAGATACTTGAGAGAGAGCGCGTTGGAGCTGAAACTGGACAGCGAGCAAGAGCGCGTTTTACTCTTTTACTCAATGATGAATAAACTTTCAGTTAATCCGCAGGTCACATGCGTTCCGCACCGGAGAGCACGATCCGTACGGATCATCCTGCGATCCATTTCACCACGATACCGCAGCGGAGAGGAAGAGGAAACGCAAGTTGTAGAGTTGTTTGTCCGTTTAGGGCTGCTGTACAAAACATGGCGGCGAATTCAATGTGTGTAGGGCCGCTCTGTATGTAGATATAAACCGCTTATTCTACGGTATTACAAACATAATGGTTCATTACGTAAGGTCTTTATACACCTCTGAAGAAATAGTTTTGTATATTATATTGTATTTCTGTCAGTAGATCCTCCTAAAAATGCCGTATTGTTCCTTTAAGCCAGGACTATGCCTTAGTTAAATTAGCATATTTAAGTTGCTTTTATTAAAATGCTTTCGATAAAAACATTACTGGTGTGCATGTTGAGACAAAACAATATTTAAAGATATGTCAGGGCAATTTATTTTCAGTTAAGACAGCTCAAACTTTCATTTTAGTCTGGGACTAGTCCTAAGCCTTGTCTGTGAAACCGGGCATGAGTGTTCACTTATTATTATATATGAGCTTTATATATTTATTTATGAGTCATCTGAAACACTCAGCACTCCAAAAGACATCTCGGTAAAAATGAGAAAGGCCGTTGAAAATCAGGTGAAGAAATGCCCCAGTCACATTTCACTCCAAAACTAAAATAAATAATACAAATAAAAACTATTAGGACACTTGAGATTTCTTGGTATGGGGAGATTATTTCATATCAGCTGAGAACAGAATTCCCATTACTGCAATTCATTAATTTACTACCGTATTAATAGTTTAAAAGTTTTTTAGTATTAAAATCAATAAAAGCAAAGCATTTTTATTAAAGGCAGCGCAATTAATGCTACCATAATATAAAAATGTATGTGAGAAAAGATGTTTGTGCATTTTAAAAATACAGTAATGAAGGTAAAAGACATTTTAGAATTTCAATCTAAGATGAGACAAAATGCAACACGTAATAAAAAAGAACCTTCATTTTATTTCCTTGTCATTTTAGACTCAAAGTGATAGTTCACCCAAAAATGAAAATTCTGTCATCATTTATTCACTCTCTTTTCATTTTTTCTGCAGAACAAAAAAAGATATTGTGAAGAAAGTTGGTAACCAAACATGATCAGTGGCAGCCATTCACTTGCATTGGTTTTGTGTCAACACTATAGAAGTCAATGGGTGCCACTGTGCCAACTTTCTTCACAATATCTTCTTTTGTGTTCTGTGGAAGAAAGAAACTCATACAGGTTTGAAATGACACAAGGGCATGTAAATGATGACAGAATTTTCATTTTTGGGTGAACTATCACTTTAAATGTGACATGTACACCTCTCATCATGTGATTCAACAAATAGATTCAAGAGTGTCTGAAAACAACACACATACACCGATGAACACATACAGCCTGTTTGCATCAGTTAAACACACACACACACACACACACACACACACACACACACACACACACACACACACACACACACACACACACACACACACACACACACGTCCTTTGAGAGCTTGAACGCTCATACATTGGATACAGAACTGCAGCGTGAGGCAGGTTCCAGAAATGCATGGATGACTAATGCTTCACACACACACACACTCTCAGTGTACCACAGTACGGCTTTAACTGTGAACTTTGACCCTGAAGATTCACACGAACCAGAAAGACACAGCTTTTTACATAATATTTGTAAAAGACACATCAGTGCATTCTTAAAGGAGATGCTACAAACTCAAGACATGAGAGTTACACATGTGACACGTCTGCTGCATGTGTTCATGTGATCAGCAGAGCTTGACACTCAAATTCTAAATAAATCAAACACACACACACACACACACACACAGTATTCGTATGTCCACGAACAACATAAAAATAACACAGTACAGTAACACACACTGAATGCGTACTCATGTAACACGATGTCAGCATGGACATGAGTGCACAACAACACACGAATGCAGCTTCATATTCATACACTTCACATGAAACTTGCAGGCACGCGCACACACACGCCTTACACCCACTCTCTCTCTCTCTCTCTCTCTCTCTCTCTCTCTCACACACACACCGCATATATAATACATACAACCACCCTCACACACACACACACACACACACGCACACGCACACGCACACGCACACACACACACACACACAACTGCACTATTGTTCATGTCTCAAGGCCAGATTGAGTAACTCAATTTGCTGCGTTGTTGTACACGTAATGCACGAACATGAACACACACACTCGCATACAAACACACGCGCGCGTATATAAACGCCGTCGTTACACAAAGACACACAATGCGGCTCGTTACCGTGTGTCTCTTTCAGTCTTTCGCTCTCGGTGTGTCTCACTGTCCGGTAACGCGAGACGTGCAGCGGGTCGCCATATTCGTTCGCGCGTGCGCCCACAGAAACAAACCACGTGGGTCACGCGCACAGACGCAGGCGCAGCAGGCACGCGCTCCCGCACACGTGCGCCCTGCGCCGGTATTGTGCCGTATTTTGACCCCCTCCGGATTATGACTCCCTTCATTGACACAACCGCGTGATTTGCTAATCCTAACGTTAGCGGGGAATGCAGGGGGGTCATAATTCGGCAGGAGTCATTTTTCGGCACCGGCGGATTGGATTGGATTCAACTACCTCCCACAGTAGTTTCGTTTCACCGGATTTAATTGTGCTTCAAGAATACACATTATGGGGCGGTTTCCCGCACAGGGAATAGTTTAAACCGAGACTAAGCCTTAGTTAAATTAAGATATTCAAGTCGTTTTAAAACATGCCATAGAAAAACATTAGCCTTCTGGTGTGCATCTCGAGACAAAACTAAAATATTTTAAGATATGTCAGTGTGAGTTGATTTTGACTAAAACACATCTAACATTTAAATTAGTCTGGGACTAGTCTTAAAGTGATGCAAATTCTGTCATCGTTTACTCACCCTATTGTCATTTCAAACCTGTATGACCTTTTCTTGCGCAGAACACAAAAGAAGATATTTTGAAGAAAGTTGGTAACTGAACAGCACTGGAACCCATTCACTTCTACTGTATGGAATGGACACAAAACCAATGCAAGTGAATGAGTGCCAGTTACCAACATTCTTTAAAATATCTTTTGTGTTTTGCGGAAGAAAAAAAGTCATACAGGTTTGAAATGACAAGAGGGTGAGTGAACGATGACAGAATTTGCATTTTTGGGTGAACTATCACTTTAAGCCCTGTCTGGGAAACCGACCCCTATAGGACATAAACACCCGATATTAATTTGAATAAAGATTTAAATCGATGACGGGGAACAAAACACTGCAAAATTTTCTGCATTAAAATATATATTGCACATTAATGTAATAAATAAAATTAATAAGAAAAAAACAAAGAGATTATAAGTTAATATAATTAAAACAACTTTTAAACCTAATTAACCTGATATTTAATATAGCTACTAAGAAGTCAATTTAATATTAACATAAAAGTAAATATGAATAGTTAAAATAAAAATGTCTTTGTTGATACTTACTTGATTGCGTGCAAATGTAAACGTTCCCGCAGGTCATGCGCTTATGATAAGGGGTTGCAGGCTGAAGCTGTTAATAGCTATAATTGTGTAAGTTTAAGAAATCCCCTTTTTGCTTTTATGTGAATATGTTTGCTTTAATGGTATTATAAATACATATAAACACTGACAAAAGTCATATTTAGGAGATCAATGCATTCTAAACTTTCACTATGCGTTTTATGGACCAACGAGTTCTGTGTGACATCCTTCTGCACCTCAACTTCTCATCAAATTCCAGAATGTGAAGTAACTAAACACTATTGGCTATTTTAAAGGTGGAGCTACTCAATATGCCCCTCCCTACAACCATATAACATGCTATGTCATGTAGTTAAAAGTATAAAATTATGCAGACGGGCAGCCGCATTTTGAACCAGCTGAAGTCTATGTAGAGTGCGCTAAACACAAACAAATGGGAAAGCACTTCCATCTGAAATTATTATTAGTGAGAACATGTTATACATATTTGTGAGCATCCTCACAACTCAGTTCATCTTCTCTGTTCATGGTTTGGGACACCAGCAGCCCATAATAAAGCGAATTACAATAATCAAGCCGCGAGGAAATGAAGGCACGGATCACAGTCTCAAAGCTCTTCCTTCTCAGGAGAGCTTTCACCTTTGCCAATCTTCGGAGATGATAAAACCGGAGCTCACAGTGGCATTGATTTGCCTATCCAACTTTAGACCACTGTCAAATATAAAAACCCAAGTTCTTGGCGGCATGGACACAGTATGGGATGATAGCGCCAGTGAACAGTACTTAAGTCAGTTTTATCTTTGGGTGACTCTTAATAAAACAATTTGTGTTTTGTCTTCATTCAGATGTAAAAAATAGTCTCTGAGCCAAGTTTTCAATTCCAGGAGAGGCACATAATTGTTTTACTGCAAAATATATACCAAATCTCCTTAAAATCGATCCAATTGGTAGCATGTATAGTGAGAACAGTAGCGGGGCCAGGGTAAAACCCTGGGGGACCCCACATGCAGAGTGCGCTACTGAGGAGGAGTGCTTGCCAATAGTAACTACGAATTTATGAAAAGACTGAAACCAGGTTAGTACGGTGCCTCTAATACCAATGCAGTGCTCCAACCGAGACAGCAAAATACGACAAAGATCGAAAGCTGAGCTGAGATCTAAAAGTACTAGAGCCATAATAAAGTAACTAAATCTTTAAACTTGAAATAATTTTAATATGCTTTTGTGTTTTTTGCATTCCCTGTCAACATTATATTTTTAATTCTTTGCTTAAAAGGATAATGCTGAAAGTAATTTCAGTGAGGTGGTAAAACACATAAAACCATGCGTCAGTGACTTGACACACACACACACACACACTCATATTTAGACAGTTCGTTTTTCTGATGTAATGTAGATCAGTGAAACATTAATCTATGTCCCAAACCATGAACAGAGAAGATAAACTGAGTTGTGAGGATGCTCACAAATATAACATGTTCTCACTAATAATAATTTCAGATGACAGTGCTTTCCCATTGGTTTAGGTGGTTGGCACTCTCTAGCATCCCTGAGGAATATCAAAATCAAAGCAGACTATCAGGGGTCAGAACAGATGTTTCGGGTTCTTATGGAGCTCAGGACAGTGCTGTTTATCTGAGCTCATTTCAACTCCTTTTGTGTGATTTACAACTACATTTTTCCAAAGAATACCAGGATGCTTTATGTGTTTGGTTTGTTCATGTCTCGCTCTGCCCATAGTCTGATTTGTTTTTTTTCTCAGTTTATAATCTCTGCACAACTGCTCAAGACTAAATCTTGACATACACATCAGAATTGTTTATCAATCTGCACAAAGATATTCTGTAGCGTAATTCCAGTGAAAACATTCACAGCACCTGCTCATGGAATGAATCCAGAACCAAACAAAGCAAATGACATCATGCCTGTTAAATGACAAACTAGAAAGCCTTTACTAAACCTAAACATACATTTTACATCACAATAACAGCATTAACAACACGTCACGTGTATGGTAAAGCATAATAATGTGAGTGTGTGAAGCTGTCCTGCTGAGTCACACGATAAAACAAATGAGTTACAATTCCTCTCCAAATAATAATCATTGTGTTTAGTCTAAAGTGTTAACAGGTTAAATACACCATATTGTAAATCGTTTTCTAAACATAAACATCACACAAACATATGTTAAATGTTATCAGACACAAGTATAAACAGACATTTATACATACATACACACACGCGCGCGCACACACAGTCAGTCAGCCACAGTCACGCGCGTGTGAAGCCGGTAACGTAACGTTAGCGTCTAGCGCGCGGTCGTTTCTTACCTGACAGGAGTATATCAATCTGCTTCGGTACCGCTCCGGATCTGTACCGGATCAATTTATTATTACCAAACCGTAAAGGAGGCAGAAAGAGACGCAGAACCGCCTGGACCGGACGGAACCATTTCCGGCGGAAACCGGCGACCGGGAACTTCCGGATCGGTGGGAATCCCGACCACGTGACCGCAGAAGCGACGTGAGGTCAGCGCTCAAATAATTAATAATAATAAAGCGTGACTGTCCTGAAACAACTTCGTGTTCTTTTGAGGAATCATCTATGATAAAAAAGGGATCGGTTCAAGCTTTAATTTAATTGCATTAACACCGAAGTTTAATTGATATTTAGCAGCATTCTGATTGGTTAAGGCCCTGACTGGATCGCAGAGGCGAGGCCTTCATTACGTTCCAACGAACGTCAAAAACAAATTAAAAATTAATTTATTACTAATGATTAAAAGAATATCTTTCTTAAACACTTTCTTTTTCAGTAGATTTATACGTGTATAAGCATTGTTCCTGAAAGCTGACGAATATTTCTATTCGGTACCGTATCGAAGCCATTCTTATTCACATTTTTCATTCATTTTAGAGTGAAGAACGTCACACAAAAAAATACTTTAGCACATACTTCAGTGTTTACTATAGTAAACTAGTATATTAGTATTGCTACACTTTGTTAATGAAAACTACTAGCATTACATTTAGTGAAAAACGTAGTTTACCATAGTAAGATTTATAAGCACAATGAATTTATCTACAATTTACCATAGTGAAGTATACTAGTTGTTTCATGTGGAAATTGTGTTAAAACATCATTTTGATTTTTTTCTTGAAAAGCTTTGGCAAACTTAAAGTCATGTTTGTATCACGTGTAATTTTGTGATATTGTATCAAACAGGAAAATAAAAATATATAGGAAACGATAACAAACAACTAAATTGACCACAATTATTTTATTTTCGTATCTCAAACTTTCCACAGAACAAGTAAGAAAAACAACTCAAAAAAGGAGAAAACTGTTTAGCAGGATGAAACAAAGTCACGCTCATGTCATGCTCTAATTACAAAATGACAAAACAGAGAGAGAAACATCAGGAACTATGTGCTGCTGTCGTAAAGGAAACCGTCTTGTCACCCGAGAGACAGACGGGTCCAGAGCGTGAGGCGTCGCAAAATATTTTACAGGTGTGTCAGAGGTCCCCGTTGCCGTGTGCGTCCGTCTGAGCGTCTAGGCGTCATAGTTGGGGTTTTTGCGCAGTATGACGAAGCCCTCAAGAATAGCCGTGACGGGGATGTACTCCTCTGTGGCCAGTTCTGCGCGCTCGCCATGAGCAAGCAACACTGGTGTGGTGTGAGTCTGAAAACCTGTGATGGCCTTGGGTTTACCCGCCTGACCCACCACATCAACAGCCTACAGAGAGAGAGAATTATTACTTCTTGATTCTTGATAAAGAAGAATTGCAGTTTGGTCACATCACAAGTGAATATAACATACCTGGCCGACACGGACAGACACCGGCAGAGGTCGGAGCTCTTCGTCAAACGTGACCAACATACGCGGCTGCATCGCCGCCACCAGCCCGTACAGAACATAATGAGACTTGCCCAGGATTACTGCAGAGAGAGACAGAGCGAATTTTAACATTCGCAGTAAACATACAAATGTACAGAGCAGACATTGCTTTCATGAGGATCGTCAGAGCAAATGAAGCTCGTACTGTTTTTCACATCGAGGAATGACACCAGAACGGTGAGGAGTCCAGCGACAGCCACCTGACTCATGAGCTGTCGATCGCTGTGGTACGGACACAGCGTTAATGTGCCTTTACCCAAATGAGTGAGACCCTGAGAAACACACAAACACTGTTAAACAACAGCCAGTAATGATGAACGACAGAGAATCCACAACATGTTTCACCCAAAAATCTCTAGCAAGTAAATAGGAAATCAGATTTTGCTTAGAGAAAATACATCAACATCATTATTGAACATTCTAAACCTTTATAACGTTCTTTCTTCTGCGGAACACAAAAAGAAGATATTTTAAAGAATGTTGATCATCACACAACACTGAAATCCATTGACTCCCATTGCATGGTTTACAAAACCACTGCAACATTTCTCAAAATATCTTCTTTTGTGCTCCACTGAAGAAAGACTCATGCACAGGTTTGAGGATGAACAAATGATGACAGAATTTGTATTTTGGCTCTAAGCACATTCAGTCATTTTTGTGGCTCACCTGTGCGAGTCGGACCATGAAGAGGTTGTTGGGGTCTTTGGCGTGATACTGCGCCAACTGTCTGAGCATAGCAGCCAAACGTGCGTTATTCGTGCCTGTGGAAGAAATCCAAACATTCTGATTGGCTGAAGCACTACGTGAGGTCATCAGTGCTGTACCTCATTTTTAAAATATAAATTGTTCACAGGCAGATAAACTGTTGACTGACCGCTGCCGACCATTCCCATGGCAAAGATGGAGTTGTGGGACACTTCTGGGTCGGCGTCGTGTGAGAACTTGCTGAGGGTGTCTAAAATGTTCAGTCTCGGGTTTGACACAGAGATCAGGGCGAGTGCTAATGGCACAGCTCTCCTTAATGCCGGCTCTCCATAACGCAACTGCACGCCAGATAAGAGAGAAAATGAAAAATATTATGGATGTAACGGTGGAGCTGGAAGTCTTAATGCTAATCACAACATCAGCACAATGTTCATGATTTGGCTCCATTTTAAATCGCTAACAGGAGGAAGTCTGTTTTATAAATGTGAGATATATCATCTAGTCGCGTGCGGCATGTTTAAAAGATGTTTCAGGGTTTCCACATGTGAGAGCAGCTGGTGTGATATTGACAGTGACTCACCAGATGACCAAATGTTCGCAGGGCCATTTCTGAACCGATCTCCTCACCCATAGCGATGAGCGCGATACCCAACACCGCCACACCCTGCAGGGGGCAGCAGAGAGAAGAGTGAGTGTGATGTTTGACAAACTCACAAAATGAAATGCTGCTGAGACACACACAGAAAGTGAGAGACACACACACACCTGGTGGGAGCCCATATCTGATGCGGCCTCTTTCTTATCTTTGTCTTTTTTGTCTTTCTTGTCTTTGTCTTCATCCTTGTCTTTATTGTCATAGTGCTCGCTGCAGATGTGCAACAGCTGTTGAACCTTCAGAACGTTACCAGAACCTGAGACACAATGAGAAACACATAAGACATGAACACTGACACCCCAAATGACTGGTGTTTAATAGGGTCTGCTACCTGCAGCCTATGCAGGAGTTCTTCACTCACCTGCATATGCGCAGATGTCCACCAATGTGTTGGCAAAACTGCGGTAGGGTTCAGGTACCACCTGCAGAGCAGCGAGAGTCGTCTCAATCGCCTCACCTTTACCTGCGCAAACACAATGGATCCAAACATTTGTCATCAGAAGCTTAAGGACACACTGGGTTCACAATAAAATAGTATTACATATTCTGAACTAAATGTAAAAAATGGAACAATTTCATATATATATAGCTAAATATAGCTGCAAGCAGCAATTAAGGGGTCAAGCCGAACCACGCCCATAAGGAAAAATTAATCAAACTTAGCAAAAGAAAACACATTGGCAGCTCATCCGATAGGATTATCGTAAAACCAGTGTAAAAATGACCATAGCTCTATTATTCGGCTGTAATGCTTTGTTTCGCAATAGATCATGCCCCGTTAAACGCCCGTTTGTCATCTAATCAGGACCCAGACAGCTATCGTTTCAAGGATTCTGATGGGCTCTGTGATGTTCAGTAAAGGAAGTGACAGTAAGCCCACTGGAGAGGGACAATCAAGTGTGTCTACTGAATTCAAAGTGATGTGTTTGGTCTCACCGAGGTGATTGAGTCCGAGACCGAGAGGCAGCCAGCGGGCGTAAGTGTCCTTCAGTTCCTGCTCACTCTTCTCCATGATGGTCTGAAGGATGGTGGAAGTGACATCACCATTACAGGAGCCCACGGCGATCATTCCGCACGCCAGCGCAGTCACTCCAGCCACCTGTTCACACACACACAGACGAGTCAAACACAGAACTGCAGCGTTTCATCAATGAGGAACCTGATGGACACTCACTTACCTCCATGCTAGATTTTGAGTCTCCCATGACAGGAAGCAGAAGTGAGAGAACGTCCTCTCTGTTAGAACCAGCGTATGCCAGGCCGAGCCTACACACACACAAACACAGTGACAGGCGTCACACTCACAGTCACATACTCATGCTGCCTGAATGAATCCATGTTTTGTAAATTACCCAAAAATGGCTCCGATCCTCATGATGTTGCTGTTGTGCAGGACGTAATCGGACAACAGAGCCAGCGCCGGGTCACACTCGTTACGAACACCGGAATTCACGATACCACACGCCAACAGCGCCCCCGACTGGAGAGAGACGTACACAAATACCAGTCAGAACACAAACACCAGAAACTCTGTGTGTGTGTACTAGAGTGTGTGTACCTTGATGTAGTCTTCAGACGAATAAAGATATTTATCGATTTGTGTTAAACCTCCATCCACATCCCACAGCAGAATCATTCCCAGAGACGCCGCAGCACTGAGCATGCCTGCAACACACAGTTAAAAAGTTTCAGAGCAGTTATTCCATTTTGTTTTCTGTAGAATTACGGATTAATTATTCACAGTAAAATCAGTGACATGGGAGCCGAGAAGCGGTTCTCACCGTGGTCCTTGTTCTTGTACAGCCACTTGTTTCCATCTTCCGTGAGCAGTTTATCTTGACCGAACGCTGCGTTGACGAAGCCGTTGACAAACGAAGAGGCCAGATTCATGCGAGCGGAGTCCACCTGTGATCCACTGCCTCCAAACCCTGAGAGAAACAGAGAGCAAGTCAAACACCTGACAAACAGCAGCATGATCCAGAGGAGATGTGAAGAAAGTCCTCACTGTTGTTCTCCAGGTGGGTTTTGTAGATGTCGTCTGGAACTTTAGGCTCCATGATATCCAACTGTGGAGGGGAAAAAAAAAGATCAACAAATGGGCAAAAACGAATATAACAATATCCCTCTGCAGATTTTTCTGCATACCTCTCTAGCAAGTGCCAGGAAGTTGCTGTTAAGCTGCACGTTGGACATGATCTCCGTCAGATCTTCATAATCGTCCACGTCTTCATTGAGCTCTAAGAACATGCCGTGTCGACCCAACATAAAAGCCATTTGTTTCTGAATGACACTACACACACACACACACACACACACACACACACACACACACACACACACACACACACACACACACACACACACACACACACACGTTAAACTTCAGAATCAGGCATTTACGACTCTTATGGCCAGTTTCACAGACATGGCTTAGTTTAAGACAGGACTAAGCCTTAGTTGAATTAAGATATTTATGTGGCTTTTATAAAAATGCCTTACTGGTGTACATCTTGGGACAAAACAATGGCACTGGTTTATTTTAAGATATTTCTGGGCATGTTGTATTGAGTTAAGACCAGTCAAACATTCAGTCTTAAGCCTTGTCTGTGAAACCGGGCCTTAAAGTCTTCAAGTGTAAATGATTATCATATAGGAAGAAGGGATGAAGAATGATGTCTTTATAGAAATTAACAGTTCAGTTTTCAAAGACGCCCATAACAGTGTACAAACAGCTTTTGGGCCATTCCACCGAACGGGTGGCATTTCTGTCCCCAGGACTTTATATGTATAAATATGCATGAAAAGTTCTTCAAAAATACATTTTATTAACCAAAGTGTCCTACATACGATTTAACTGCAAATTTAAGCTGTAACATTTGAAAGATTGAAAAAACAAAAATACCTTAAACGCTGAAAAAAAGCGTTTATTGCCTGTCCCCAGTCTCTAACACTACACTTCACTATGTAACAATGTTATTGATATCGTGTTATCACAATAGCAGTGCTGTTACCCTAACCCATTCCCCCCTCTGAAAAACTGGGGAGTTTCAATAAATCTGTTGCATCATTTGGATCTTTTGAAGGCCATGGGAAGAGCAAAGGTAAGTTCTCTCATTTTCGTTTTTACATATTTGATGATATTGTAGTGACACCTGGGAGCGTCATTTTGAAAATGCTGTCCTGTCACATAAATTATTTCGTAGATGTCGTTTGTTTAGTGTAAAAATGCACATATTGGGTAAATCACTAGAAGAGTTTATTTGTGCTATTAGCATGTACAGCATGAGGCTATATATCATGTTTTTGCTAATTTTGTGTTAAAAACCTAAGTCCTGTTTCTTATATAATGAGTAATGCATCCATCATCCACTTATAAACCTTGTAAAACATAAAATTAAGTACTTGAGATGGACCAATACTCATTTTGAATAGTTAGTATGTGTGTGTTATATTCTGTTTTGAAAAAAAAGGAGGTTTAATTTTGAGTTACAACAAGCAAAAGGCACCCATTTGGTGGAATGGGCCATTTAGTGATGTTTGTGTGCATCATACATGTCCTTGCAGGAAGTGAAGATGTTCTCCACCAGCTCCACGTCATTAAGCATCAGCGCCAGTCTGAGGGCTTCTGGGTAACGGTTGAACTTACGGAAGATGCTGAGAGCACATTTCAACAGAGCCGAGTTCTCTGGCTCGGGGACGTAACTCACACAACTGGAGAGTCAGAGAGATCAGAGCAGTGAGGAAACTCAAAGATGCGAGTTGAGAGGGATTGTGGGTAAGCGTGACACTCACCTGGTCAGGTAAAGGCAGACTTTAGCGTATGCGTTTTCATCGATGTACAATTCCAGCATGTCGAGTCGTTCGATCTCCATGAGGAGGTCACAGGCCTCGTGCTCTGCATTATGGGCCATGTTATACGGAACGATCTCTTTCACGAGCTTCAACAGAACTTCCTGTTGGGCTTTATCGCCTTCCTCAATCTCCTGCCATTCCTTAGCGACCTCTCCTGCCAGATGCCTAGAACCACAAATGATGAAAGAAATGTAATTTTTGGATGAACTGTCCATTTGAAGGATTAGCTTAAAAAAGCGTATCAAGTAAATGAGACGTCTGATTTTAGATAATCACATTACATTCCTTAAGTTTTTATTATTTGGTCTTTGGTTACATTTTTGGGTACATTTCTCTATGATATCGTGCAGCTGTACCTGACATATTCATGACCCCATGAGGCGAGCTCCTCCTGCGAGCCCAGCAGACGGTATTTGAGACACTCTCTCTCAGTGCTCATGGTCATGGCGAGCACAGACACCACATCAGCACAGAAATGCTGTCAAGCAGAGACAGCTGTTAGACACACTGCATACATTATTCTCATAAAATCTATTAATAACAAAACTTTATCTGTGTGAAGTTCATACAGTGAAGATCACAAACACACCTGGTTCTCCCCTGCGGTCATGTTCTGGTAGACCTCTTTGAGTTTGCCATAATGGGGTCGCAGGAATTTCAGGGGTTTAGGCACGGAGGTCATGGAGGTCGTAGATGAGCGGATCTGACGACGCAGTTCTTCCAGAGCAGGGCGGTACAGAGATGTGTCCTTCTCCTGAGAAACAGAGACAGAGAAAATGCATGTCATCTGATTTCTCACCAGTATATGGACTGAATTTACAATAAAAGAGAGGAACTGGCTTTAAATAAAGTCTTAATAAAATGACATTCATATTCTGTAACGTAACGTGTTCTGTTGTGAAACAGTTCTGCCAGATCAAAAACAAACTTAAAGGGATACTTCACCCAAAAATTAAAATTCTGTCCTCATTTACTCACCTTGGAGTTGTTTCAAATGTGATTAAATGTCTTTGTTCTGATGAACACAGAGAAAGATATTTGGAAGAATGCTTATAACCAAACAGATCTCAACCCCCATTGACTCCCATAGTAGGAAAAATTACTTTATCTTTTTTTTTGTTCTGTTGAAGACAAAAGACGACATTTTGAAGAATGTAGGACAGCAAACAGTTCTGAGGCACTTTTGACTACCATTGTATTTTTCCTACTATGGGAGTCAATGGGTGTTGAGATCTGTTTGGTTATAAGCATTCTTCCAAATATCTTTCTCTGTGTTCATCAGAACAAAGAAATTCATACACATTTGGAGCAACTCGAAGGTGAGTAAATGATGACAGAATTTTAATTTTTGGGTGAAGTATCCCTTAAATGGTCAAAATACATTTTGTTGAAAAAGTTTTTCAACTAATATCACTGATGTCAGACATTTTAAAGAAAGTTAACAATGGCAAATTCAGATGTCTTGTTGTTTTGAAACAGCTGTAAAACAAACGTTTGTAAACGAAACATCAGCAGTAATGAACTAAACTTACACCAAGTCTCTCCACCAGCAACTCCAACTCATCCTGTAGCTGTTTGTCCTCCTCTGACTGTCAACAAAACACATCATATGAATGAATTTACCCACTGAACATCCTTCAACACTGATCACACACACACACACACACACACACACACACACACACACACACACATACTTGCATATGTGGTTTACGAGGACTCTCCATAGACGTAATGATTTTTATACCGAACAAACTGTATATTCTATTACCTAACTCTAACCCCTAACCCTAACCCTAATATCACATAAAACCTTTGTCTTTTTTTCTTTTAAAAAAATTATCATTTAGTATGTTTTTTAGGCATTTTAGTTTACGAGGACACAGGAAGTGTCCCCGTAAACCATGTTTACGTTGTTATAGACATGTTATTACACAGTTTTGTGTCCTCGTAAACCATGTATACAAGCACACACACACACACACACAATTCGTACATCCACATTTACACATTCACACAAACTCTCTAAACACACACATTCATATAGACTCGTAATACAGTCCACACATATGATTAATTTAATAAAATCCTGTTTAAAACGTCTATATGTAAAAGTAAAACTGTCATTTACATTGCTGTAGTAACATACCTGCTTTTATTTTAATCGTCTGAGATATGATGTTTTAAAATATTTTGTACTGAACGCTTATCATAATAGCAATAATGATTGAATCGTAAATAAGTGAAGAGTTATGGTGAATGAATGTTGTGTATGAATGTGTGCGAGGATCTGGCCTGCAGTGACTCAGGCGGATTCAGCAACTGTATGTAACGCGTTTATTTCTCTTTCTCTCTCTCACCAGCTCCTGTTCTTCTTTCTTATCTTTCTCTTTTCCCGCAGGTTGTTTGTCCTTCTCTTCTGTTAATTCGGCCTGTTTTTTCTCTTTCTTGGCGGTTTCCTCCATGGTTAAATGCGGCTGTTTCTCCTGACAAAACCCGACACTTCTGATGCGGTTTCTTCTTCTGCGGGCGAAGTGAACGAGAAAGAGAGATTGAGACGCTCTACTGCCACCTGCAGACTGCACTGAGATCTGCATCTAGTGATGTTGTTGAAGTCAACAAATAATGTGTAGCCTAGTGATAGAAATTAAAGCTTCAGATTTTTGCATCTAATAAACTTTGCTAATTTTGATAAAGATGAGGATTGTAAGACTTGCTTAACTCATTTAATTAAACTAATATCCAAAGTTTCTCTTGCTTATAAGGGTCGTTGATGATTTTCAACATGAGTGAAAGATCAAATCTGAGGGACAAGTTTGAGTGTAAGGGAACGTCAAACCCAACACTACAGAGCTTTACATCACAGTGGGAGAAAGAAAAGAAAGTGGAGAGATTGATGCGAGACAACTGGGTGAGACGAAAACGCTGCGTAGAGGCGGGGCTTAAAAGCGCTTTATTCTCATTGGCTGGTGATATTTTGATCGACAGCTCCCTTACCTCAGTTAAAGAAGCGGTTTTTCGAGCACGAGCTGGATGCTGTTTGTCTGCATAGTTGTATAGATTCAGATTGTATGTTGTAGCGTAAATAATATTTTTTTATTTGGTTATATTAGTAAGTAATGAATATCTATGGTTTGTGTGGTTAACGTTACATGTTTTTTTATATTTTTTCAAGATCTTGTAGGAGTGTTTCTTCCTCAGCCTCCTCCCGCTTCCTCAGCTGCTCTCGAATCACCCCTGAGGTAAATTAATCTAAATAAGACAAACACAACTTAACCCGTTTAATTATTCTTATCGTAATGTGAATTTGTAATGATAATGCATTAACTATATACAGATTTTCAATTATGATGAAGGCCGAAACACTCAGGGAAAAGCGGATCACGTGATCCCCTTTCATGTTGTCAATGTTACCTGTAGCCATATTACACCTGAGCAAAACACACTTCTTCAAAACAATGTTCGGTATCAAAATTAAGGTAGTCTTTTATATTAAATGTAACATGTTTGTTTTCAAATTATATTTTTTAAATTGTATTTTCAAAAAATGTCTTACATTTTTTATGAAACATTCATTAATATGAATATGCTTATTCTATGTGTTGTAATGTGATATGATCATCAAATACACATAGCTGTACATGAACTGTGAATGAGTGAAACTGAGAAACCCAAACACAAACAACTGAAAACACAAGTTGTCAGAAATCTGTTGTATAATGTCACTGTTACAAATCAGTCGAGCAGAAGAGATCAGACTCTCCTGAGATCAGCTGTGTGTCTATGAAGAGTGATGGGTCTATGGAGAAACTAACAGAATTTAAGGATGGAAACGCATTGCCTGTTCAAAGGTACAACAGCTGTCATGAACCACAGTATGAAAGACATTTTAGATATTTATGTACCTTTATCATTTCTATCTAGAGCATTACAGTTGTGTATGATATTCACTAAATAAATAAACTAGCCTTTCTCTGTTATAAATTAACATAAGAAGAGACAGTTTTAGGTTTAATTTGAATTGTTTTGGAAGTTCAGTTATCAAGCATCTACTGTATACTGTTCTGTCACAGATCAGTCCATCAGAAGAGATCAGACTCACCTGAGATCAGCTGTGTGTCCATAAAGAGTGATGGGTCTATGAGTAGACCAATACAATTTAAGGACAGAGACACATCACCTGATCAGAGGTACAACAGTTCTGTAAAAATATGCAGGACATTTTAAAATGTTTTTTTTCCATTTCTTTGTAAAGCAATTTAGACTACCATTGGGTATTATATCTGCTATATCAATAAACTTGCATTGCTTGATGCAACAAACAACAACTAAGAATCCCTATGGTATAATGTCACAGATTGTTCATTGTTACAGATCAGTCCAGCTGAAGAGATCAGACTCGCCTGAGATCAGCTGTGTGTCCATGAAAAGTGATGGCTCTATGAGCAGACCAATACAGTTTAAGGATGGAGACACATTGCCTGGGCAGAGGTACAATAATTTTGTCATGAATCACAATGTGCAAGACATTTTAGACTTATATACATCTTTTTTGGACGTATGTATCTTTTCATTTCTGTGTAAAGCAGTAAATTACAGTTATGTATGACAGGTGCTATATAAATAAACTAGCCTTGTAGCTCTTTTATAAATACACCTATTAAACCTAAAAAGACATGACTGTTTTGGAAATTCAGCTATCAAACATCTATGTATTGTTACAGATCAGTCCATCTGAGGAGATCAGACTCACCTGAGATCAGCTGTGTGTCTATGAAGAGTGATGGGTCTATGAGTAGACCAATACAATTTAAGGATGGAGACGCATCACCTGATCTAAGGTACAACAGTTCTGTAAAAATATGCCAAAATATGTGCTTAAAAGCTTTCTAGTCCAGTAATATATATATATATAATAGCTTTCCTGTGGCTCAGTGGTTAGAGCATGGCACTAGCAATGCCAGCATCATGGGTTCAATCCCAGGGGATTGCACATAGTCAGAAACAAAATGTATAATACAATGCAATGTAAGTCACTTTGGATAAAAGCGTCTGCCAAATGCATAAATGTAAATGTAATATGAAGCAGCCTGATTGTGTCTCACCGTCTTTATACTCTGTTGAAGGTCATTAATGTTGTCTGGATCAGACTCAGCAGATCAGATCAGAGCATCTGTGAATGATCAGTCTGTAAATGATCTACACTCTGATGAAAGTGACTGCTATAGTTCGAGGTAAAATAAAAGTGTCTAGAGTCTCGACTTTTAAATGATTTATACATGCAGTAATTGTTTAGTGAGATGGTCTGTTGCCCTTCATAGTACAGTTCTGATATCAACCAACTTTACACACATGAGACAGTATGAACACAAAAAAATTAACCCATGGATTTATCTCTTTATGGTTCTACAAAAGTACTTTAATTTCTATAATAATCTGTTCACAGTTATTATTGTCAATTTGCCGAAGTCCTCAACACATTCAAATCAAATCTGAGGAAGAAGTTTGAGTGTTTGTGTGAGGGAAAATCAGGTGAGAGAAACCCAACACTGCTGAATGAGATCTACACAGAGCTCTACATCACAGAGAGTGAAAGTGGAGAGATCAGTAATGAACATGAGGTGAGACAGATTGAGACACAATACAGGAGAACAGCAACAGAGGACACACCCATCAAATGCAATGACATCTTTAAAGCTTTACCTGCACAAGACAAACCCATCAGACGTGTGCTGACAAAGGGAGTCGCTGGCATTGGAAAAACCGTCTCTGTGCAGAAGTTCATTCTGGACTGGGCTGAAGGGAAAGAGAATCAGGACGTCCACCTCATATTTCCACTTCCTTTCAGAGAGATCAACTTGATAAAGAAGAAAACACTCAGTCTTTTACATCTTCATCTTTTCTTCCCAGAGACAAAAGAAATGGAAATCTCCAGCGGTGACTATAAAGTGTTGTTCATCTTTGATGGTTTGGATGAGTGTCGTGTGTCTCTGGATTTTCACAGCAGTGTGAGGTTGTGTGATGTCAGTGAATCAGCCTCAGTGGACGTGATGCTGACAAACCTCATGTTGGGGAATCTGCTTCCCTCCGCTCTCATCTGGATCACCTCCAGACCAGCGGCAGCTGATCTCATCCCCTCTGAGTGTGTGGATCGAGTCACAGAGGTACGAGGCTTCACTGACAAACAGAAGGAGGAATACTTCAGCAAGAGAATCAGCGATGAGAGTCTGGCCAACAGAATCATCTCACACCTGAAGTCATCCAGGAGCCTCTACATCATGTGTCACATCCCAGTGTTCTGCTGGATTTCAGCCACTGTTCTAGAGAGAATGTTGAGTGAAGCAGAGAGTGAAGGAGAGATCCCCAAGACTCTCACTCAGATGTACACACACTTCCTGATCATTCAGACAAACATCAAACATCAGAAGGACTATGAGAAGAAGGTGAAGAATGATGAAGACATGATCTTCAAACTGGCCAAACTGGCGTTTGAGCAGCTCGTGAAAGGCAACATGATCTTCTATGATGAGGACCTGAGAGAGTGTGGCATTGATGTAGCAGAAGCATCAGTGTACTCAGGATTGTGCACTCAGATCTTCAGAGAGGAGTTTGGCTTGTATCAGGGGAAAGTTTACTGCTTTGTTCATCTGAGCGTTCAGGAACATCTCGCAGCTCTTTATGCTCACATCTCCATCACAAACAACAAGAGAAATGTGTTTGGAGCAGGTCGGCTTTCAAGAGTTCGGAGCAGAGTGAAAAAGAAATCAACAGAACAGGTTTTATTATTTGAGTTTCATCAGAGAGCTGTAGATGAAGCTTTGCAGAGTCAGAATGGACATCTGGATCTTTTCCTGCGTTTTCTTCTGGGTCTCTCACTGGAGTCCAATCAAACTCTCTTACAGAATCTACTGACACAGATAAGAAGATGCTCCTACAAGAAAGAGGACACTGTTAAGTACATTAAACAGAAGATCAGTTTGAATCTGTCTCCAGAGAAATCCATCAATCTGATTCACTGTCTGAATGAACTGGATGATGATTCACTGCTGCAGGAGATTCAACATCATGTGAAATCTAGATCGGTAACACAGTCCAAATTCTCCTCTTCACAGTGGTCAGCTTTAGTTTTTGTGTTGCTGATGTCTGAACAGTATTTGGATGAACTTGATCTGAATAAATTTATTGGAGGTGAAAATACAGCGGATGAAGTTCTTGTGAAACTGCAGCCTGTGATTAAAGAATCCAGAAAAGTTCAGTAAGTAAAGCTAGCAACACTCAGTTGATTGTGAAAATATAAATACATTTAATTATTCTATGATTACTTATTTAGGGTTAATCATTGTTATGTTTACATCCACCTATATTAATGCACATTTTGGAATATCGCATAGAAAAACCTAGGATGGTAACGGCAAGATGCACATAAATTTAAAAAATGTGCCTAAAATACTGTACATTTGCGCTCAATTGGGTGGGATAATTTTTTATCCGTTAAGAAGAAATGCACAAAAACTACAAAGGAAACATTACAGAATAAATTCCCTGATGCACATCACAGAAGTCATGTGGAGTTGTAACGTTGTTGTCCCAAAACATGAAACTGAGAGCAGGATCCAAGTGCAGCTAAAGTATTTAATAAAGTAAACATGAACAATAATCAATGACATGACCCAATAACCAGAAAACAATGACTAGGCAACACATTATGTACATTCAATAACCAACCCTAGACAAATGAAACACTGGTATATATACACTCAGGGATTAAAGACTAACAAGGCACACCTGATGACAATGAAACAATAAGGGCAGGGCTACTCAAAAGACTACAAAGACCACAGACAATGACTACAACTAACACTTCAAAATAAAAGACATGACAGACCCACACATAACCATGACAGGAGTAACAATTTCCGTACGGTCTGGTCTAGTTGCACAGCATCTGGAATGTTGTTCTGAAATGAATTAGCTAAAGTCTGTCGTGAAAGTGGTTCGATATTAACTGTCTTATCCGCCTCCGAAAGCTGCGTTTATTATGTTTCTTCTGTGCGGTCTGAGGCGCAAGCAATTTATATATATTTATAAAAAACAACCTACAGTTCTGCTATTGGAGAAACGTCCATTTTTCTGAGTGATATTTGGTGCCAGTTTATCAGGAAAGGAGGATTTTGTTCTTTTTGGATTTATTCACAAGTGTTTCATGCAATATTACAATTTTGTTAAATTTGTAACTATGGATGGAAACGTAACTAGTGTTACCAAAAGAACATCAAGGGTGTCATGTAAAACAGCAAGTGTCAAAAGCAGAACTTTTAAGCGGTACAGAGAGTTGATGTGTATTCTTACATCACAGTTTGATGGTGTTGATTGATCAAGTGTTCATTTTATGTTCAGCAACCATTTTTTATTGATCTCTCTACAGATTGAGTGATTATCCTATCACAGATAAAGGTAGTGTTGCTCTTGAGTTCAGCTCTGAGATCAAACCATTCACAAATGACACAACTGAATCTGATTGAGAATAATCTGAGAGATTCCGGAGTGAAGCTGATCTCTGCTGGACTGGAGAATCCTCACTGTAAACTAGAGAAACTGAAGTAAGATTGAGTAAAACATTCTCTTTAATCATCATTTCACTAATAATTGTTAGAATAACACGAATTAATAAAAATATGCCAAACAAATGTAGTGAAACATTCATCAAATATGTGTGTCTAAACTGCCAGACTGAAGTGTGTGTCTGTTCTTTACAGGTTGAGTTATTGTTGTATCACAGATGAAGGTTATGCTGCTCTGACTTCAGCTCTGAGATCAAACCCCTCACACCTGACACATCTGGATCTGTTCAGTAATAATCTTGGAGATTCAGGAGTGAAGCTGATCTGTGATGTACTGGAGAATCCTCACTGTAAACGGGAGACACTGAAGTAAGGTTGTCTCAGTGTAAATGTTTCAAAATATTAATGTCAGTTCACTCAAATGGATACTTCACCCAAAAATGAAAATTCTGTCATCATTTACTCACCTTCGAGTTGTTCCAAACCTGTATAAATGTCTTTTTTCTAATGAACACAGAGAAAGATATTTGGAAGAATGCTTATAACCAAACAGATTTTACCCCCCATTGACTCCCATAGTAGGAAAAATACAATAGAAGTCAAAAGTGCCCCAGAACTGTTTGCTGTCCTACATTCTTAAAAATATCTTCTTCTGTGTTCAACAGAACAAAAAAAAGAAAGTATTTTTTCCTACTGTGGTAGTCAATGGGGTGCAAGATCTGTTTGGTTACAAGCATTCTTCCAAATATGTTTCTCCGTGTTCATCAGAACAAAGACATTTATACAGATTTGTAACAACTCGAAGGTGAGGAAATGATGACAGAATTTTCATTTTTGAGGGAAGTGTCCCTTTAAACAGGTTTTTATTACAGTGCTGGTTTTATGTCTCATATTCTATAATTTATTTGTATATAATACATTTCATAACCATTTACAACCCCAAATCAGAGTTAGGACGATGTGTAAAATGTACGTAAAAACAGAATTTTTGTCAAAACTCGTTTGTTATCTACAATCATGTTATTTACAATATAACATATCAAATGTTTAAACTGAGAAAACATATCATTAAAAAAAGTAATTTTGAATTTAATGGCAGCAACACATTTTAAAAGTTGGGACAGGGCCGTGTTTACTGAGGAGACCAGTTTCTGGAGTTTTGGGAGTTGAATGTTGTCCCATTTGTGTCTAGTACAGGATCCTAGCTGCTCAACAGTTTCATGATGTGTAACATGTTTTAATTGGTGATAGGTCTGGAGTTCAGACATGTCAGTTCAGCTCCTGGACTCTACTACTATGAAGCGAAGCGGCTTAGCATTATCTTGCTGAAATAAAGTCTTCCCTGTAAAAGATGTCATAGGAATGGAAAAACCGTACATGGTTTTCATCATTAATGTTGCCTCTGATCTGTGTGTCTGAACTGAAAACTGTGTTGTTCTCCACAGTTTGAACTTCTGTGATATCACAGCTGAAGGTTGTGCTGCTCTGAGTTCAGCTCTGACATCAAACCCCTCACACCTGAAAGAACTGGATCTGTCTTATAATAAACTTATAAGAGATTCAGGACTGAAGCTGATCTGTGATGTACTGGAGAATCCTCACTGTAAACTGGAGACACTGAAGTAAGATTGAATAAAACATTCTCTTTCATCCTCATTCAATAGCCTTTAATATACTACATTTGAATGAACTTGCAGGTGTGGGAGATTCATGTTGTGTTGTTTTTACAGGTTGAGTCAGTGTAAGATCACAGATGAAGGTTGTGTTGCTCTGACTTCAGCTCTGAGATCAAACCCCTCACACCTGACACATCTGGATCTGTCTGGTAATAATGTAGGAGATTCAGGAGTGAAGCTGATCTGTGATGTACTGGAGAATCCTCACTGTAAACTGGAGACACTGAAGTAAGATTGAATAAAACATTCTCTTTCATCAACCCTAAAAACATCAGTTATATAAAATAGTGTAAAAATCTGTAAGTGATTGAAATAATTGTGACTGAAATGGCAAATAAAGAACAAGGTCTTAATTTGGTAGCACCAGAGTCATGGGGTGAGGTAAGAAAAAAGAATCACTAAAACTTCATTCAAATGTGTTTAATACATTATTATAAATGCTCAGTTCTGGTCCTTGATTCTGATTGGCTGAGCTGAGTTCTAAGCTGTTATAAAATACCCCGATTTATAACGGCTGACCACATTACATAGCCTAAATATCACTTTATTTACTTTATTTTATGAAACCTTGCTACGCATATGGAATAACAGTTTTATAAAAGCAATAAGCCCCGCGAAGCAGTGGGTTACAGTGCATTTTATAACAGCTAAGGGGGTTTAATGACTCCACTTCGCGTCGTGCCACAACGCCCTTAGCTGCACTGTAAAATGAACTATAACCCACTACTTCGTGGGGCTTATTGCTTGTTTATGATTTAATGATTTTTATTGTATAAGTAAACTCTCTTTAAACACTTTACCATATTTAAAGCACATCTTTCTTAAAGGGGTCATATGGTGCGAATACTTGTTTTTCTGTGTCTTTGGTGTGTTATAAGTTGCCCATTATCCCTGTAAAGCTACTTTCTTCCTTTATTTGTTGTGAACAACTCATATAAGAGAACACAATTCCTTAAATATCAGTGAGTGTTTTTGGGCCCGTCCTTTGTTGTTTGATGAACATTATAAACAGAGATGAAGTGAAGTGAAAGTGACCTATTAGTCAGATATGGTGACCCATACCAGGAATGTGACCTCTGCATTTAACCCATCCAGAGAGTAGTGAACACACGCACAAGTGGTGACCACACGTACACCCGGAGCAGTGGGCAGCTATCACTGCAAAGCCCGGGGAGCAAGTAGGGGTCAGGTGCCTTGCTCAAGGGCACCTCAGTCGTTACCCGCCGGCCCTGAGGATCCAACCGGCAACCTTCTGGTCACGAGTCCCTCTCTAACCATTAGGCCCCGACTTCCCCATAATCTTTATTATGCTGCTGCCCCTTTAAAGGTGTCATGAATTAAGACATCAATTTTAACCCGGGCTTTTGTTATATAAGAGGTAATCGTATTCAAGCGAACATCCTGTAAGTGTCAGAACTGAAAACGCCCTTGTTACTGAAATGACAACTTTTATTGACACCAGGCCCAGCGAACTCCAGGTCCTGGGAGTTTTGACGTAATTTTGTGTTTATATGTCCGTTTCAGAGTAATAAGGCGTGAAAGAGAACTTTATTTTTATTTTGTATTTTGTGCTCTGACTCCCTATGCGATTTAAATTTATAATACGCAAAAATTGACCAATTTGGCAGTCGCACCGGTGCGACCATTAAGAAAAACTGGTCGCACTAGCAGTTAAAATAGTCGCAAAATGCGACCGTTTGGTCGCAGTCTAGAGCCCTGCTGACTGTAGAGTGAAGAAACATAATTTGTCACATTTGTGTGTCTGACCTGACAGACTGAAGCGTGTGTCTCTGTTCTCTACAGGTTGTGGAGGTGTTCTATCACAGATGAAGGTTGTGTTGCTCTGACTTCAGCTCTGAGATCAAACCCCTCACACCTGAGAGGTCTGCACCTGTCTGTGAATGATTTAAGAGATTCAGGACTGAAGCTGATCTCTACTGTACTGGAGAATCCTCACTGTAAACTGAAGAAACTGATGTAAGATTGTGATCTGATGCCCAGACAGAAATCACATATACTTTGTAGATTATACCATGGTCTGTTTAAATACTGGATTCTGATTGGCTGGAAGGTGTGCATTAAAACCGTTTAATGCACAGGTAGTTCCCGTCAGTTTGATCGTTTGAAATTAACTGACAAAAATAACTTTTCACCTGTCTGATCAAAAATAGCACTGTAAACATCAATAACAGCTTTAACTTGGCAAATGACCATGGTTTAAGCAGGATAATCCATGGCTAGGCGTGCATTAAAGGGTTTTGATGCACTTCACGGAGGCACGTTGGGTGGTTCTTGGCCTAGACGGCTAGACGTGGATTATCCCTTACTAACATTACATCTGTAATGAATTTATAGTATTTTAATTCAGTAATGTATTTGATAACTGAAGTCACAAACATAAAACATTACATTTGAAATATGATGGGAAAAATAAAAACAAATCCTTCAGAAAGAGAAACACAAACACAGAAAGAATGACGGTATATAAACGATAAATGATCACAAGAAGAGAAACAAATTCAACTCACTGTAGATTTGATCTGTGTGTGAACAGACTGTGTGTCTTTGTTCTTTACAGGATGAGCTGTTGTGAGATCACAGATGAAGGTTGTGTTGCTCTGACTTCAGCTCTGAGATCAAACCCCTCACACCTGACACATCTGGATCTGTCTGGTAATAATGTAGGAGATTCAGGAGTGAAGCTGATCTGTGATGTACTGGAGAATCCTCACTGTAAACTGGAGACACTGAAGTAAGATTGTATGATTTGTTTTATGAAATGATATGTTTACATGAGACAAATACTGTATGAGAATATGTGATATGAGAGATGAATGAATGATCAGTGTAGTTTTTCAGAGAATGTGATGTGTGTGTCTGAACTGAAGAGTGTGTTGTTCTTCTCCACAGTTTGAGGTCTTGTAAGATCACAGATGAAGGTCGTGCTGTTCTGGAGTCAGCTCAGAGATCAAACCCCTCACACCCTGAGACATCTGTACCTCTGAGTAATCTGAAATAATAATCTGAAATAATACGAAGCTATTATCTGATCCCCATTAAATCCAGTATTAGACATCAGAATACTGCAACATCAACAAATAATGATCATTTCCACTCAAGTCAGTACAGTTCATTTTATAATTCTACTTCATTTACAGTTGATTGAACCAACTTTGGCTGACAAGAATGTAGATCTTTCAGATCCAAGAGTCTCATTAGATCCATGTTTGTCAGGAAATGACCAGGGCCCGTTTCAGTGAAAACTCTGAGTAAATTAACCCTGAAATGAGGGAAACTCTGGGTTTTCTGTTTCAGAATGTGAGGTATGTCAAACCCGAGAAAGAGGGGTAACTCAAGCCCGTTTCTAAAGGAGAGGTACTTATACTCAGAGTCAGTAACCATAGTAACTTACTATGTGAACCTAACCTGGTCGGGAGCAGGTTATCTTTGGTAAACCCAGAGTTTATTTCCATCTCCTCCCCCTTTTAAAGCGCCAGTGGTGTACCTCATTCATTAATACAGTCATTCATGGCACATTTTGATCACACAGAGACCATCTCAGTGACTTATATGTCATATGTGCTTTTATAGAGGATTCATGAAGAGGCTGCATTCATTCATTGGGATGTACTTTGATTTCAGGAGAGCAATTTAGGACCCGAGTGGAATTTTGTCATTTCCATGTGTATTTTTATTAAAACTGTACCGTTTTTCTTTACAGTGAATTAGATATTTCAAAATATATCTCATCCATTCTTACATCAATAACATCAGCCACCGTACGTGTATTACATCAGAGCGTAATTTTCTATGGACGATGAGAAATGACTTAATAAAGTGTATAATAAAGTGCATGAATAAAGAAATTAATAAATACAGACATACATGAAGCGATAAAGGTTATAAACTAATTTTGACGTGCAGCCATTCCGACTGAAATCTGCTCAGATCAGGGTTAGAACCGGCGATCAGTCTAACTTTACACGAGAGTCTGACTCTCTCAGTCAGCGAGCGTGCACTAAGCACACAGTGGGTAAAAGCACCAACAGCAAACGCTGGGAGTGAGCGCAAACAGTGGAGGCACAGCAGGCAAAAACGCAGGCAGTGAGCGCACACATCCCGGGCAGCAGCCTAAGATTGCAGCGATATGAGCTTGGCTATGCTGCAGCAACAACAAACGATCAACCCGTGTAGTCTTGTGGGCGTGGTCGCAATTTGAAAAATGTAAATCCTTTTTATTGCAATGTAAGAAGTTCCACTCTCCAAAACAGCATGTTTGGAGTTTGATTGGATAATAAGAACAAATAACTGGCCATTGTGGCCAAAGCGCTCCGTTTGACTTTTCCGAGATCTTCTACTCTTCCCTGTGGACGACCTCTGACCTACTTTCTGTACGATCTGAATTTCTGCGTTTTGAATTTTAGAAAATTGAATTTGATGTTCCGAATTTCTTCTTCATCTTGAAAACGTGAGGCTGTATTAAAAAAAAACTGGATATTTGCAATCTAAGAATTCAGAGCAAAAAATATGTTGTTTGAAAATGCATGCCTATAAAACTCTGCCTTAAAAAAAGCAATTGTGTTAAATTTCAAATGTTCAATATTCAAGTAAAAAAATAAATTCGAAATCAAAATCTAATTCAAAACTATTTTAACTCCCATATAATATTCAGTTTTGTTAAAAAACATTGTCAATAATTCAGATTTACGAAATTCAAATTCAGATTGTTTTGTCATATCTCTCATACAAAGGAGTGTGAAATTTTGAACAAAGCAAAAGTGAAAGTGAGGCTGGCAGTACGTCACAGTGACTATCTCCGGCCCATTTTATACACGCGTCTTCAAAACAGATGAGTTATCTGAGTATTAAAGTCGCTTATTATACAGTGTAAAGTCGCCTTTTTACTCTGATGGGATTTTTGGGTATCTAGTGTGATCGAGGTAAGTGTCCAGTACATGATCTTTTATTATTAAAACAGTTATTCAGGCGTTTATCTTTGCAGGCTATAGGATCTGGAGCTACAGCTAACGTTACAGTCTTCAGCTAGCACAATGCACTAGGACTGAAACATTGAATTTTGTTTCCGGATATTTGTAAAACATGCTTTAGTTTCCGGTTTACTCTTAGTTAGTTGTGGCAGTCAAGGCTTTATTGTTAGTGTTTTAGGGTTACGGAGCATATTCGTGTGTCGTGCAGCGCATTAGTCGGACCACTGCGGTCAAGCCAGCCGCGGTTTGAAAATACACGGTCAAGCCAGCCGCGTTTAGGTTCAGATGCGCGCTTATTGAGTGGTTTACGGTACATTACGGAACACCGCTTGTAAAGCTTTATTTAAATGTAGATGATCCGCGTCTCTTGTCAATAACATATTTCTTGTTTTACGTTTAGAATATCTCGTTTTTGTCGTAATTTATGCAGGTTTTTTCTCCGAATGTTTGCATTATGATTGCTGTAACGTTATATTGTGAAACCAATGTCTCTGTCTGTATCTTAAATATGTATTATTTTAATGCCTTCTAGACCTTTGTCCTGCAAATAAAACTGTTTATGCAGTTTGCAATTACAGTACCCATGGATTTGAACAGATTTAATTACAGTATGTTTTTTGAAAGCATTTTGTTTGAAAAATATTATTCCAATATAATTGACTATACAAACATTATTTCTCATAAGTAGAAAAAACTGATGGTGTGGTTTCTATAGGGGCCATCCCACACTATATGCACACCATATATTGGACTTATATTTACTGTGGCGTTTTGGAGAAATACAATATTTTTCCACTTCAAATGCCTATAGAAACTTTATTTCTAATAAGTAGAAAAAACTGAGGGGTGGGTTTCTATAGGGGCTCATCCCACTCTATATGCCACACCATATATGGACTTATTTTACTGTGAGCGTTTTGGAGAAATACACATTTTTCTCCACTTCAAATGCCTATAGAAACATTATTTCTAATAAGTAGAAAAAACTGATGGTGGGTTTCTATAGGGGCCATCCCACACTATATGCACACCATATATGGATTTATTTTACTGTAGCGTTTTGGAGAAATACACATTTTCCACTTAAAATGCCTATAGAAACATTATATTCTAATAAGTAGAAAAAACTGATGGTGGATTTCTATAGGGGCCATCCCACACTATATGCACACCATATATGGACTTAATTTACTGTAGCGTTTTGGAGAAATACACATTTCTCCACTTCAAATGCCTATAGAAACATTATTTCTAATAAGTAGAAAAAACTGATGATGGATTTCTGTAGGGGCCATCCCACACTATATGCACACCATATATGGACTTATTTTACTGTAGCGTTTTGGAGAAATACACATTTTTCAAACTTCAAATGCCTATAGAAACATTATTTCTAATAAGTAGAAAAAACTGATGGATCGGATTTCTGTAGGGAGCCATCCCACATATATGCACACCATATATGGAATTATTTTACTGTAGCGTTTTGGAGAAATACACATTTTTCCACTTCAAATGCCTATAGAAACATTTATTTCTAATAAGTAGAAAAAACTGATGAGGGATTTCTATAGGGGCCAATCCCACACTATATGCACACCATATATGGATTATTTTTCTGTAGCGTTTTGGAGAAATACACATTTTTCACACTTCAAAAGCCTTAGAAACATTATTTCTAATAAGTAGAAAAAACTGATGATGATTTCTATAGGGGCCATCCCATCATATGCTGCACACCATATATGGATTATTTTACTGTAGTCGGATTTTGGGAGAAAGTACACATTTTTCCACTTCAAATGCCTATAAAACATTTTTCTCAATAAGTAAAAAAATTGATGGTGGGTTTGTAGGGCCATCCCCACTATATGCACACATATATGGATTATTTTACTGTACGTTTTGGAGAAATACAATTTTTCACTTCAAATGCCTATGAAACTATATTTCTAATAAGTAGAAAAAACTGATGTGGGTTTCTATAGGGGCCATCCCACCTATATGCACACCATATATGGACTTATTTTACTGTAGCTTTTGGAGAAATACACATTTTTCACTTCAAATGCCTATAGAAACATTATTTCTAATAAGTAGAAAAAACTGATGATGGATTTCTGTAGGGGCCATCCCACACTATATGCACACCATATATGGACTTATTTTACTGTACGTTTTGGAGAAATACAATATTTTCTACTTCAAATGCCTATGGAAACTATTATTTCTAATAAGTAGAAAAAACTGATGTGGGTTTCTATAGGGGCCATCCACACTATATGCACACCATATATGGGACTTATTTTACTGTAGCATTTTGGAGAAATACACATTTCTCAACTTCGAAATGCCTATAGAAACATTATTTCTAATAAGTAGAAAAACTGATGATGGTTTCTGTAGGGGCCATCCCACACTATATGCACACCATATATGGATTATTTTACTGTAGCGTTTTGGAGAATACACTATTTTCAACTTTGAAATGCCTATAGAAACATTATTTCTAATAAGTAGAAAAACTGATGATGGATTTCTTGTAGGGGCCATCCCACACTATATGCACACCATATATGGACTTTATTTTACTGTAGCGTTTTGGAGAAATACACATTTTTTCCACTTCAAATGCCTATAGAAAACTTATTTCTAATAAGTAGAAAAAACTGATGATGGATTTCTGTAGGGGCCATCCCACACTATATGCACACCATATATGGACTTATTTTACTGTAGCGTTTTGGAGAAATACACATTTTTCAACTTCAAATGCCTTAGAAACATTATTTCTAATAAGTAGAAAAAACTGATGTGGTTTCTGTAGGGGCCATCCCCACTATATGCACACCATATATGGACTTATTTTACTGTAGCGTTTTGGAGAAATACACATTTTTCCACTTCAAATGCCTATAGAAACATTATTTCTAATAAGTAGAAAAAACTGATGATGGATTTCTGTAGGGGCCATCCCACACTATATGCACACCATATATGGACTTATTTTACTGTAGCGTTTTGGAGAAATACACATTTTTCCACTTCAAATGCCTATAGAAACATTATTTCTAATAAGTAGAAAAGACTGATCGTCTGTTTCTGTAGGGGCCATCCCACACTATATGCACAGT